>NC_062199.1:4856309-5083809 GCF_912470025.1 Vespa velutina | reverse complement strand
TTTACGTTTATTATTCACTATTTAAATTTTATTTAATGTATTCTTTATGAAACTTCTTAATAATCTCTCGTGCATAGGTCCTATTTTCTAATTTTTCTTCAAAAACTTAATGGCTCGACTTGTAAATAACAAAAGTCAATCAAAGGGCGGGACATGAGAAGCGCGACAAATCTAACTTAAAAAAATATATTTTCTTTACATATATATTATTATTATATGTAATTTCTAAGTGATATGAATACTTGATATTAAAAAGATAGATTAAAATAAAAAAAGATATATTATAATAAAAAGATACGCTCGATAAAAAAAAAAGTATATTTTTAGTATGCGTATTTATCTCATTATTATTTTTCTCTTTTTTTTTTCTTTTTTTCTTTTTTATATCATTGACATTTTTACAAATTTCGCAATAATAATAATAATAATAATAATAATAATAATAATAATAATAATAATAATAATAATAATTGAATATATTCTGATAAAAGCTCCAAGTACATAACTTAATTAATGAATATACTTGGAAGGTTAAAAAAAAAAAGAAAAAGAAGAAGGAGAAGAAATTTTTAGAACAAGTCTGAGAGAGGAAAGGTATAGGTGAAAAAAGAACTAAAAGGAATAAAAAAAGAAAAAATAAATAACGAAATATAAAGGGTGGACTCTAAGGTAGAAACGCGTCGGTTCGTCACGGGTAACGAGCTTCAAGACGACGTGGACCATCGAGACTCTCTCGATGTGGCCCGCTCTACCACGCGAGATTTTCGTAGCGCATGCCGGTGGCTTTGTAAGCGAGAAACGTCATCGTAATCTCATCTTCTAACCCTTCAAACTTTTATATATATATATATATATATATATATATATATATATATATATTCAATTCGTCGCGAAACATTTCCTTTTTTGATTTTATTTATTTTTTTATTTATCTTTTTTTCTTCTTTCATTTCACTGGAAAATCTTTCTTTTCCTACGAATATCTTTTCTTTTCTCTTTTTTTTTTTTGAAATTAAAAATATTTTTTTCTAAACTATTTGAGTTTTCCTTTGTCTTTGTCACTAAATTATTACAAATTACAAAATTATATTTTTATAAGCAATACTTAATGCAATATTCAATTCGATTAATATCCAATGAATAATAAGAAATAATATATACATATAAAATATATAAATATATAATATATATATATATATATATATATGTATAATTTAATAATCATCAGTTATAAAAAAAAAAGGAAAGAAAACGTGATAACTGTAATCCAACATCAGTTTGTTATAAAAAGAAAAAGAAAAAATATATGTTACACTTCCTGATATTTGTTGTTAAAACATATATATATATATATATATATATAATATATATATAATATATATATTATATATATACGATAATGGAAAGAGCAGGACACGAGATATATACATACTTACTCAGTAACTTTGTTTTACGGAAACGTTGCATTTCGTGAGATCATCGTAAACATTGGGCGTCAATGTTGAAAATACCAAAAAAAAAGGAAAGCAAACAGACAAAATGGAAAACATAATCCGAACGTAATCATACACATTTACTTGTTACAAACAAAATGTTGTATACAAATATATACATTACATATACATATATACATACTTCATGATACGCGTTTTCATTAATACATACAGGTACACATATATATATACTTACACGCGTTTAATGACAATGTTTTATGGAAACAATATTTTTTGTGATCGTAAGAAAGAAAGAAAGAAAGAAAGAAAGAAAGAGAAGAAATATTAATCGCAATGATAGACTCACAACGACGACGATGACGACGACGACGACGACGACGAATCACGTGCTTATTTTTACTCGAAGAAGTCCGTCGGTGATTCTTGCAATGTAGGTAAGTCTGATTACATCCAGTGGATGCTTTGTCAGCATAACATGTATTCTTGTTATCATACTGTTCTTCAAGGTTACCTCATTCGTATCTACATTTAAGACACTGGTTTATTCGTTCACGATTAATTTCTCTTTACATCGTCATCTTCTTCTTAGATTTTCTTATTTTCTTTTTTTCAAGTTTCTATTTATTCGACATCTTCCATAGAAAAGAAAAAAAACGGAACAAAAAGAAAATAAGCCATATTTATTTATTTTTTTTCTCTTTAAACAACATATTTCTCGGTCTTTAGTTATTTTACTTTTTTTTTCTCCTTTCTTAGTTCCTAAAAATATCACGTAAAATTAAATTTTTAAATTTTAGTTTAAAAATGTGTTATTATACGTTTACGAATTATTTATATATTTTTTAATAATTTAATTAACAATATGTAATGTATATTTCATTATATGAGAATAATGTTTTTTTATAATTTTACGTATATATATTTATTTATTTATTTATTTATATCCATTTAATGTAAAAAAAGAAAAATTGATTTCATTAAATGATAGTTTCTAACACTTTATACAGATCACACACATATATGTAACACAGGTTGATTTATAAATTAAAATCCTGTTAAAATATCTTGCTTGTTAGAGGCAATAGAATAGATATCTATTAAGAAAAGTTTTATGATTTCATAGATAAAATATTTTAAGATAACGAAATAAAACATTCGACTTTAGATTAAATCGGAAATTCAATGATTTTTAATGTTTATTATGAAACTCTCTGTATTTTTATAATTAATCACTTATTTTGAATGATTATCTTAAAAAAAATAATTAGACAAGTATACACACCTAAAGGTAATAATTAAGGAGATATTAAAGCATGATATGCTATATAAACAAAAACGGTAATACTAATCTTAGTGAAACTGAAATTTCTAAGAATTACACGCGAAAATTATAAACGACGTTAATCAATCTCACCAAATGTATAATTGTAACATTTAATTAGATTATACAAATACAAATATAAATTATTTTTAAACAAATACAAATTATTTTTTGTATTATATGAATACAAATATTAACAAACTACTAACGTATTATTATTGACTGTGCATACAAAGAAATAATGGACACTTTAAACATTTATTGAATTAAATAAACTATTATTTTTTATTTGTTATGATAAATTAAATTCAAAAATTTTTCTTTTCAATGAATAGCCTTGATAATATTAAAATTAATTCATACTTAAATTTATTCATTGAAAGATTGTTTTATATGTTCTTCATTTTTTCACAGCCTCTTAAAATTGTTTATATTTAAAAGTATATATAATTATTGATCATATAATTATACATGTTATTAATATTTAACTTTAAGCCTATACTTGTTTTTATAATTTCTTTTAGAATAATAGATTGAAACAGTTAATTAAAGAATAAAAATAGTGTTCCATAAGAGAAACTAAAAATTATTGAACTTTTCGGAAGTCGAGTATTTTGTTCTGTACTCTTAGAATATTTTACACTTCACGAAATTATTTTTAATATATTTTTTTCCCTATTGTTTCTAACAGAGGAGTTATTCAATAGATTCTTAATTTATAATCAACATACGTATACATATATATGCACACACACACACACACACGCGCGCACACGCACACACACACACACACATATATATATATATATATATATATATCGAATTTAATTATACGTGAAAGATTAAAAATAATTTGAAATAAATGTTTATTACTATAATTATCTGAATATTAGACTGCATAAAAAAAAAAATAAATAAAAATAAAACTAAAAAATATCAGACTTTTCTTAATATATATATATATATTTTCTATTGTTCCTAACAAAAAAATTATTCAATAAGCCCTTAATATATATATAAAAATATATATATATATAATAAATATTATGTATATATATATATTGAATAATTTTATATATATATATATATATATATATATATATATATATATATAATATACGAAAAAGATACTATACAATATCGAATCTAATCATATGTTAATTATCAAAAATAATTAAGAAAAAATTAGAAATAATTAAAAATAAATTTATCGCTATAATATTATATCAAGATGTTTTAGAAAAATAGAAACTAGAAATCATTAAATTCGGATACTCATATTTAACTGAAAAGTAGAATATTTCATTTCGTCCTTTTAAAATATTTAACACATCATGAAATCATAAAATCACGGAATCATAAAATCACGAAATCATGTAATCATGAAAATTTTCTTTTCTATTACTCGTAACAAACATAATATTTAACTCCCCCTTAATTTAATTATATCTAATCGACCTTTATATATATATATATATATATATATATATATATATATATATATATATATATATATATATATAAGTATAGATTTTAAATTCCTAGGAAAAAAAAACAAAAAAAGAACAAGAAAAAACAAACAAAGAAAATAGAAAAAGGGAAAGGATTCGCAAAAGATTCGTTTTAAATGTACGAAGAAACGTTGACTTTTTAATGCAAGTCCTTTCCATCCTGCACGTTTCCGTCTCAATCCTTTTCCACCTTTCTGTCACGCTCGCGAGACGAGTCGTAGTTTACTGGCGAGTCGAATGGCGAAAGCAACGAAGTTCAGCGACTTCAAAAACTTACCGACGCGATGTACCTTTGCCTATACCAATAAATTCTATTCCACGTTGCTTTGCAGTGAGAATGCATCGTGCTGTTTCTTTCTTTCTTTCGTTTTCTTTTTTTTCCTTTCTTCCTTCCTTTTTTTCTTACATTTTTTCTTTCTTGTTTTCTCCTTCTTTTTATAATAAATATATAGTCATTCATATCAATGAAAAAAACTGAGCGATAAAATTTAAAATTGAAATAAAGGCTTTTAAACAAATCTATTAATATCATATTTGTTTAGTTCAAGATCAGAAAAAAGAGGGAGATTCTTTTCGTTTTTATTATGTATTTGCGAAAAATATAAAAACAGTTTTGTGACATCCCGTATATTTGATTAAAATTTGTTTTCTTGTTTTTATTATTATTATTATTATTATTATTATTATTATTATTATTATTATTATTATTATTATTATTATTTCATTTTTCTTACTAAAATGAAAAAAGAAGTAGTTATGGTTTAATTAAATACTTTTTTATGATAATTTTCCGAATACGAATTTATAATATTTCGGGGAGTATTTTTACATCTACATCACACTTTTTAAATCTTTATGAAGACCACGATATACTTTCTTTCTGTCTATCTTGCGTTTTCTTTTTGTCTTTTTTTCTTTTTTTATTTTTTTCTTGCTTTTTTCTTCCTTGCTTTCTCCTCATTTTTATAATAAGTATATAGTTATTAATATCAATGAACAAAAATTGAACAATAATATTTTTAATTGAAACGAATGCTTTTAAATAAATCTATTGATATCATATTTCTTCATTATTTTTCAAAAACCGAAAGAAAAGAAAAACATTCTTTTCGGTCTTATTATTTATTTGCAAATAATATAGATACATTTTTATGACACTCTATATATTTTATTAAAATTTCGCCTGTTGTATTTATTATTATTATAGTATTTTTACATCGACGTCACATTTTTTAAATCTTTATGAAGACCATCGCATAACTCTATTTTATTTCAAAAGTCGTATTTCATAGTAGATTACTACCGAAAAATACTCTCTCTCTTTCTCTCTCTCTCTCTCTTTCTCTCTTTCTCTCTCTCTCTCTCTCTCTTTTTCTTTCTCTCTTATTCACGCTCAAAAAAAATCGAATAATCCTTTATAAGATAGAGATACATGAATATCTTATGTATATTTATTTACGAATGTGCGTGTCCATTAGTACATTGACTCTTTCAAAATAAAATTTCTACGACTATCCTCGAAAAAGAAAAGAAAAATTAAAGTAGTGGGGTGTAAAAGTTTCGATCTCCGAAATGAAATAACGAATATATGTATGTACGTGGAAGAGGGCAGAAATGAAAGAAGTCGCCGTCCATAACTTCAACGGGCTGGTTGGCTGGCTGGACGGCTTGTCTGGATGGTTGGATGGCTGGATGGATAAGCTAGTCGGGTCAGCTGGTCGTGAGCCAAGTTGTAAAATAATGGTACGTTAGTCTCGGCTCTAATCGTACGATCGACGCGCTTTAAATTACGGCCTAATAACGTATAACCCGAAATTTTCAAAGGACATACAGAGTTTAGTCCATATAAAATGTTACAAACTATTGTTTACAGAAATCGATATTTTCTTATATTTTTTCATCTATTTCTTTTTATTTGTCAAATACATTAAATTATCATGACTTTTAAATGAAATAATAAGATTTGATAAGAATCATAATGGACATGAAATGATTTATATATCATTTTTTGTATATATATATATATATATATTTAACATTCTTTTGATACCTTCTTACTATCGATGAATAACCGAATGTAAATATTTTGTGTGTATGTGTGTAGATTATCAAATGATTAAATATGTTCGCAAGAATCATTTTAAATTAAATACTATCATAAGTTAATATGAAAAAAATCGTTCAAAATATCATTACGGTTATTGTAAATATCTATTATTAAAATTTTAATTACAATTATTTTCGATCAATCGATATAGAAAGTATAAAAAATATTAATGTCAGGTAACACTCGTGAAATTTCACTCGTGTTTATGAACGATCGACACGCTCGTGTCGGAGATTAATTTGTTTCTTTTTTTTCTCCTTTTTTCTGTTTTTTTTTTTTTCTTCTTATTTCTCCAATTGGTCATGCATAAATTTTTCATTTTTTTTTCGTACGATCGTCGAAACGTCGACTCTTTTTCCTTTCTTTATTTTTCCCCCTTCCGTCACCTTCTACGTCCCCCAACTCAGTGATGACTTACGCATGTCTTTATAACTATTAGGTACTTATACGTTAAAGACGCATATAGTACGCTACGTTATAGTGGTATTATACTTTGTAAAAAGGATGACCGTGTGACATCATCCGAACTCTTGCTACGTGCCCAAGTGGAAAACACGCTCGACGTCGATTATCCATTTTTGCACGGAATTATCGCGTGCCGAGCGAGATAACCAGGTCTCATTCCTCGCGTACAAATCATCTCTGAAGATTACACGTGGAAATTAGACAAAGATAATTGGAGATGAAGTTGACTTGACGTAGGGGGTGTAGATTGATTTTCCGACCAGTGAAATTTATATGGAATTCTTTTTAAAATTCTTATCGGTTAAAGAGATTTTTTGTTCTTTTCTTTCTTTTGTTTTTTCTTTTTATATCATGAATAATATCTCTATTGAGATGTATATAGATATATAGAAATATATACAAAATTTTAACTGAAGAAATTCTTTTTAATATTTTTATCGGTTAAAAAGATTTTTCTTTTTTTTTTTATATCGAGAATATATCTACCGTAAATACAGATATATATATATATATATATATATATATATATATATATATATATATATACACATAATGAATGAATTCTTGTAAAAATTATTATCGGTTAATAATTTATACTATATATATATATATATATACACATAATGAATGAATTCTTGTAAAAATTATTATCGGTTAAAAATTTCTTTTTAACGACAATATCTCTATCGTATAAAAATATATATGGATGGTAACTAATTTGAATATCTTCAAAATATTACAATCTGATAGAGGCAAGTGAATAACTTTCAATCGATTTCTAGATTTTGATAGTGATATACAATATATATATATATATATATATATCGATATTAATCAAATAACATCTGAAATATTACAAAATGTAAGAATAAGTATTATTATATTATGTAATAATCTGATATTTTTTTTTTTTCTTTTTTCTGCCTGAAGATCACACGTGGAAATTAGACAAAGATAATTGGAGACGAAGTTGACTTGACGTAGGGGGTGTAGATTGATTTTCCGACCAGTGAAATTTATACGGAATTTTTTTTAATATTCTTATTGGTTAAAGAGATTTTTTGTTCTTTTCTTTCTTTTGTTTTTTTTTTTTATATCATGAATACTATCTCTATTGAGATATCTCTATCATTCTTTTTTCTTTAATAATATCACTGAAAATTTTAAGCGAAATAATAATTAGTTATTTAAATGAATATTCTATTATACAAATCGATTATAAATTAAGAGCTAGTTGAATATCTCCTTTGTCAAAAGTAATAGAAAAAAAAATAAATTAAAAAATTTTTCGTGATCTCTTATGTCAAATTTTTTAATAGTATTTATTAAAACATCCGACTTCCAGTTAAACCAGAAGATTAATGATTTTTTATTTTTCTTATGAAACACATTATATTTTTTCAATTAATTAAATATTTTAATCGATTATCTTTAAAAAATATTATTGTATAAGTCTTAAAAATTAATAAATAACTTGTGAAATATGTTATCTAAACAGAAACAGTGAAATATATTTAATTATTTGGTCATATAATTATACATTTTTTTCATGCAAATATAATCCTAAGTACATCTTTTTTTATTACATTAAACTGTTGGATCGTTCTAGATATCAGTAATAATATTAGATTAACACAAAATATATAATTTTTTTTTTTTTTTTATTAAGAAATAATAATTATCTTAAAAAAAGAATCGTTGAATTTCAATTTCAATTTCAATTTATTTCCATGAAATAAAAATTCTCGATACGGGAGAAAAATTAAATAAAAAGAAATACAAAGTCCGATCATAATATAATAACGGAGAAAAAGAAAGAATAATTTCTTTTTCATTTTCTATCTAGATATTTATATAAAAATCATTTTACAAAAAAAAAAGTGAAAAGAAATAACTCGTTTTTAAAAATAATTTCATTCTAAAAGCAGATATAATTTTTCGGTAAACCTAATATAATAATAATAAATAGTATAGATAGAAAATAACAACGAGAGAAAAAGAGAGAGAGAGAGAGAGAGAGAGAGAGAAAGATAAAGAGAGGGAGAGATAAAGAGAAAGAGAAATAGAGAGAGAGAAATCGTTAAAAAGAAATTCAAGATGACGTTGCTTGGTGACACGTAAGTTGGGTGGCCATTTTAGAAAACACGCTGGGGCGATCGGTCACACTTAATGTCAAGTTGAAAGTGACTTGCTTTAAGGCCGTTTAAGGGCGGGATGTACGTGGATGAAAGGGCGAAAGGGCCTCGCTTATTCGGGACCGCTGTGTCGTCCTCTCCAACTCTTCTTCATTTCCGTTTCGTTCATCTTTTTTCTTTTTTTCTTTTTTCTCTTCTTTTTGTCCCTTCTCTCTTTCTCTCTCTCTCTCTCTCTCTCTCTCTCTCTCTCTCTCTCTCTCTCTCTCTCTCTCTCTCTCTCTCTCTCCTTTTCTCTTTCTCTTCGTAGTTTGCGACGAAGAGGCACGTACTTAGGAGCAAAACGACGAGGGTTGTGGTACATAGGGGTTGTGCACGATTTCCAACTTCCCCTAACTTTGGTATTCTCTATCTTTCTCTCTTTCTCTATCTGCGTATATATGTATGTATGTTAGTATGTATATATATATGTATATATCTATGTATGTATGTATCTATCTATCTGTTTCTGTCTTTCTCTTTCTCTCCCTTTCTCTTTCTCCTTTCTCTTTCTCCCTAACTTTCCCTATGTAGACCCTTTTACTTCGAAACGAGCATGAGATTTTGCTTGGGTCGACACGCGTCGAAATTAGAAAGACACTATTAGAGAAGAATTTTTATTCGTTACTATCGTGCTCAATTATCGTTATCTTGGCAAATTATAATGTTACTGATAAAATGAAATAGTATAGGTATTAAACTAATTAATTAAGAAATATATATATATATATATATATATATATATATATATATATATGTATATATATGCGTTATAAAAAATTGGAAAGAAGCAAGTTATTGTATAAAATATTCCAAATAGTTAACTGTTTAATCTATAATTATATTACTGAGAAAGTAAAATAGTGTAGGTAATAAATTAAGTAATATTCATTTTTTATTTCGAATTTTCTACCAATATATTATATTATATATTATATATATTATATATATTATAATATATTTATATATGTACATATCATAATATACATATATATGAATATATATAAACATATTATACATATAAATATATATATATATATATACACACACAAACATACATGTATGTATTTAAAATTAAAAAAAAAGAAATGATTATCTAAAATATTCTAAAATACGAATAATTAACTATCTGAAATGTAATTATATTACAGAAAAAATGGAATAGTATAGGTAATAAATTGTTTTTACTATTTTTGTGTGGTAATTTTTTAATTATATATATTATATCAGAGACATAAATGATCGCGTGAAATAACCCGAATATTTAACTATTTAATATATATCCATGAATGGTACATTTTAAATAGTTAAATAGTTTTTATATATAATATAAAAATATATTTATTATATATAATATAATATATATTTATTATATATATATATATATATATATATATATATATATATATATATAATTTTTTATTTAATTCTAAAGACATTTTACACATCGGATTAAATTTCTTTACATCACTTAAAAATATCAATATTATACGTTTGGTCAGACAAAAAAATAAATTAAACAAAATTATTCCTGAAATGTATAAATATATTACAAATGTCATATATATGTTACAATATATGTTACAATATTATTAAAAATGTCAATATTACACGTTTGGTCAGACAAAAAAATAAATCAAACGAAATTATTTCTATAAATATATTACAACTCATTGTGTCTGCAAAAAAAAAGAAAAAAAAATATATATATTGAAACTTTCATTACTTCTTAACATAATCGATCTTATCGAGAAGAAAAAGAAAAAAATGAAAAAGAAAAGAAAAGAATATAAAGAACGATATATATATATATACATACATACATACATACATACATACATACATACATACATACATACATACATACATACATACATACATACATACATACATACATACATACATACATACATACATACATACATACATACATACATACATACATACATACATACATACATACATACATACATATATACTTTTGTCGCGTAGAGAGCATAGAATTACACTCATACGTATACACGATCGTGGCGTTGGCTCGCGTTCGGCCAAGTCGTTGTTTGTTACACGTCACGAGCGACAATGTAAGTTGAGTACGTGTAGAAAAGAGAGAGGAAAAAAGAGAGGTAGAAAGAGAGAGAGAGAGAGAGAGAGAGAGAGAGAGAGAGATAAAGAGAGAGAAAGAGAAAGATAGAAAGAAACGTGGCGACAAATATGCTCCTTCATCGGTCAACTCGACTCTTGCGTTGTTCCGTCTACATAGAATCTATATACACATTTTCTACTTACATTGTAGATATCAGCATGGCACAACGTTGGTATACTTTCTAAAGGGTTCAAATTGCATGATCAGCACGATAAAAATAATCTAGAATTCAAAGGGAAAAAGGTTTAGGGTGGTTTCAAGAATTTTTACGGATGTGACTTATATTAATTTTTTTGTATGTTTTTCTTTCCTTTTTCTTTTTTTTTTTTTTTTTTTTTTTCATTCTCATTCATTATGAAATGTACATACGAAAAAGTTCATAAATCTTATAAAGATATACAAAATGTGATTCGTATAAAATGTTAAAAAAATATGAGTTTATTTGTTTAAATATAATTATCTCTCATCACGATAAAAATAAGTTTGAATTCAACGAGAAAAAGTACAAGATGATTTTAAAATTTTTCCCGAAATAGATTTATATTAATTTTGTTTTGTTTTTGACAATCTACTTATTATAAAATAGTACTAGTGAACTTCTTTTTTTTTTTGTAAAAAATAATAATAAAAATGATAAGAAAAATAATAAGAAAAATAATAAACTTTTATTGTAAATTATTATATATATTGATAAAAAGATTTAAAGAGTTTGATAGAAAGCTTGATAAATTTAAATATTATAAATTTATATATTAATTTTATTCTTTTTTTATTAATCCATTCAACATAAAATGAACTCGTAAACTTCAAAAATCATGAAAGTGGTATGTGAAGCGTGATCCATATAGTGTTACAAAAATATAAGATTATTTGATTAGATATAGTTATCTCTTATTACGATAAATAAGTTAAAATTTAACGAGAAAAATTGTTTAGGATGATTTCAAGATTTTTCACGAATCAAATTTATATTAATCCTGTTCTTCTTTTTAACAATTTATTTATCACGAAATGTACACGATGAACTTCCTTAACATTTATTATTATATATATATATAATAATAATAATAAATAAATGTTATATATATATATATATATATATAATAATCCGAAGAAATAATTTTAAATATATACAGAACATAACAGATCTGTATAAAAAGTTATTAGAAAATCTATAAAGTATATTTCTTCAGATATATTTATACATTATTTAAGAATGAGACAAAAATTCGTTAAAAAAAAAAAGGAAAAGGAAAAAGTAAAAAGTAAGAGGAAAAAAAAGAAAAAAGAGAAGAAAGTAAAAGGAAAAGGGAAACAAATTTCACATAATCGATTTCGCAAGGTACTATTTTCTAATAATAGTCTATCCAGGTTTGAAATTCATAACAAGGAGACTGTTGCTCCGCCTTGGTACCTTAAAATGAAGATAATAGGGTCGAGGACAAGAAGCGAGAGAGATGAAGAGTGAGCATGAAAGCTGCATCACGCTCATTCGTTGCATTAAAATGCACGGGCACACGCGAACCACGTGAACGTCAAAGACTACTATGTAGAATGAATCGAATCGCC
Source organism: Vespa velutina (assembly GCF_912470025.1). NCBI lineage: Eukaryota > Metazoa > Arthropoda > Insecta > Hymenoptera > Vespidae > Vespa > Vespa velutina. Next base: position 5,071,065 of record NC_062199.1, on the reverse strand, counting down.
TCTCCCCTCTGCCCCTCGTTTATCCCTTGTTCCTACCCCAACCGCGAGCATGACTTTTGAGGATGGTTTTCCTCGAGGGGTAAGGAGTGAGAGGTGAGGATTGAGAGGTAAAGGGTAAGGTGTCAGGGTGAGGGGTGAAGAAAGAGGGGTTACGGTTAAATCCAACACGAAAAACGTTGCCAATGGTGAAACCCGAAAATGTAGGTGAGCTGTCAGGGTTAAGCCGCGCAATGGTTGCGACCTCGCGCGTCACGATGAATGCATTGAGGCGGTCACGAACAAGAAAAATTCACTCACGGGCTAACTCACGATTCAACTTTTTCCAACGACGTATAAAGAAATATTTCGATGGCACCTTTTTCCTTTTTTCTTTCTTTTATTTTCTTTTTTTTTTTTCTTTCTTCTTCTATTTTATTTTTCTTTTTTTTCCTTCTTTTCAAATTTTTTGAAACTTCGTGTAATCTAATATTGTGGAGAATTATAGTAGAATAAAAAAAGGAATTCGGAGTTGGGCGAGTTTTATTTTTTTTTTTTTTTTTTTTTTTTTTTTGATTTTTTCGATTTTGTATTTTTCTTTGGATTTATTAATTCATAATTGGGATTTATTAATCGTAATGGTTTGATATTGTCAGGATTTTAGTTTGAGTGTTTTATATGCACATCATTTTCTTATTTGTTAAGTTATAGATACTTAACGATTTCGTTTTCGTAAATTTCCTATATTGATTCAATTTTTAATTCATTCGACAACGTTTTGTTTGAACATGATATAAATGATTTATTTAATTTGCTCTACATCAAGTATATTCCATTATACTTATTTTTAATAATTTCAATTTAATTTGGAAATAATAGAACTTTCATGATTAAATTTTGTGCGTTCATTTTTGAAAGTATCATATTAAAAAAAAAAAAAAAAAAAGAAAAGAAATAAATTTCATTCGAAGATTTGATCATATCTAAACACTTAACAACAATCAAATCAAATCGATCAAATTTCGATATATTAAAATCAATCGATATTTTTCTTATCAACCTTTCGAGCAAGTACAATACAAAAAGATTGAAATTTCTCTGACGTTCGAGGTGAATTGATGAGATTATAAGAAAGGTCCATTAATTGAACGACAGCTAGCGTTTGCATTCCTGCAAATTGGATTGCCTTTCACTACTCCTGCCGCTTACCACGGATATCGATTATACACGTAATAGTGAGTAATATAGTAGCTCGTACGACGAGAGTCAGAACTCTTTCAATCGGCCAAGTTTTTCAACCAGATTTACTTTCGATTTTCTCTTATTCGTTTCTTTGGTGATTAATATTATAGAAATGCCTAGCTCTCCTTTGATAACATTTTACAAATCGATGTATACTTATATGTGTGAATTTGAATGATTGATTGAATTTACACGTGTGCGTATATAAATGTGAGAGATAGAATGATAGTGAATTTACGTATACACAGGCACATAGAAATATGCACATACAGATATATACGGAGACGTCTAGTTATCTTTTGATAACATTTTATACGTCGACGTATACTTGTATATGTGAATTTAAATAATTGAGTGATAGTGAATTTATGTATATATATATATATATATATATATATATATATATATATATATATATATGTATATATACATATACACATAAGTATATCTACATAATGAATTTTATAAATACATAACAAACAAAATGAACAATAGTAATAATAAATGTAAAATGTTAATATCTCATTGATTGATCGATAATGTTTCAAAATAAAATATTCATCAACCAATTTATATCAGAAATTTCAAACATATTTCTTTAAAAATATATACACAATATGCATACACCGTGACATTTCTATTAATGAAATACAATTTATAAATAAATTGCAGCTATCTACAAATAATGAATAAGTGTATAAATACGAAACGGTACAACGAAGATCGTAAACATTTTGAATAAATTCTAAATTATGTTTGTATAATAATATGAGAAATTAGTAATTGAAAAATCTTTAAATAGACAAATACATATATTTTATCCATGATATTATAAAAACGAATGATAGAAATGAAATAGTCGTTGATTAATAAATCTATTTATAATTAAAAAATTAGTATTAATAACAATGAAGTACTCTCAATAATGGAGTAAACGTGGTCATGGATTTCTGGGATGATAAACATTTGAAAAACAGGTTCCCGATATGGATACTATTGAAGTTTGAATCCACCGTTGCACCTTCCATTGAACCTTGGTCATTTATTTATAATTTTTCCATGAACATCTGGTAAAGATAAATTTCAACAGAAAAAAGATTCTTTAACCGCATTGACTGTTATAAGAAAAGTTAGTTTGTTGAAAGCATTTTAGTCTGTTATATCAAGGGACCAGTCTAAAATATAAAAGAATAAAACTCGAAGAAGTGGAAGAAAAGAAGACAAGGTTGAAATTTTGTTTGAGCACCACATGTTTCGTATTAAATATTTTCTACCTGTTCTTACCATCATCTTAAAGACGACGAAGAGGAAGAGGTGTTTAACGAAGACACATGGTAGTCGTCCTTGGTACATAAGATAGAAAGAAAAAGAAAGACATTGGAACACGGTTCCCAACCAAGGATTGACCATGTAAAAACGATATAACAGGTACTTTTCTTCCCTCCATTTCGAGATTTTAAACAACATATTGCCAGCACGTGTTACTCCAAGTGAATATGATGCACTTTACTTCCAATTCGTAAGGTTGTTCGGAAGGTGCTAGTTGGTACAAAGTGGATATACGAAAGTGTCATAAACGATAAACGACAGTATGATAACAGATGTTTACGTCCCAAGAGATTTCTGTATCGTCTCGAGGATACACTTAGTTTAAAAAAAAAGTAAAGAAAGAAAAAAGAGAGAAAAAAAAGAAAGGAAAAAATATAAACGGAAAAAAAAAGAAAATACTTAAATACTAAGTTTTGGATTAATCTTAATCGAGTTATCTTGGATAGTTTAATCGGATATATAATAATACGAAGAAGAGATAATAAAAGAACATACGGTATCTAATTATAACTAAGAATTGTTTATTAAATTACGTGAGATTTTATTTTATAACTAATGTTTCCGTTAAAAAATAACTAGCAATTTTGGTTAGCCAAATCTTCAGGTTTCAACAGATATTTTGGATAGTTTCAATCGAATATATATTAATACGAAAAAGAAATGATAAACGGTCTTATGGCATCCAATTATAATTATTCATAAAATTTCTCAAGGTTTATTTCCGTTAAAAAATAACTAGCAATTCTGATCAGTCATATCTTCAAGTTTCATACAGTTTTTAAGAATTTCCAAATTAGCAAATCGAAGATTTACAAACGGAATAAGTCTAGTGAGATTTATACACGTCATAGAAGACCATTTTATTTTCAATCTATTAAAATCAAATTGAAAAATAATGAAGGAATACGATTTTAAATAAATTCCATAAATCTTAAAAATATCCGTGATTCACTAATAATTTTGATTTACAATAATAATAAATAGTTCTTCCGAAAATAGGATTGGAATGTTTTTTTATTGAAGGGAAGTAAAACCATTAAAGATCGTCTTTACTTTTGATTTTGTCACCCGTCGCGTTTCGATCGTTGGGAAAATCCCTACGGTGTATTTCTCTTTTTCATTCTCTTTGTTTTTTTCTCCCCCCCCCCCCCCCTCTCTCTCTCTCTCTCTATTTCTCTCTCTCTCTCTCTCTCTCTCTCTCACAGTTTCTGGTTAGCCAGCTAGGAAGAGTGCGCGTGTGCGTAGGAACCCTCCGATTTCGACTGACCCTGTGCTTCCAAGGGTGGAGCTTAAAATAAGGGTGTTACCACTCTGGCTTAGCTACCCCGCGAGCAAACGGCATTTTGAGACTGAGGGTGGAGACTGAGAACAGGCAAGGGGTGGAGAAAACGTTAGTGGGATAGAAAGAGAAAAATTAAAATAGTGAGACATTTTACGGAGAGATGTACAATTCTGGTCGAACTACCAAACAGTGTGTCGCCACTGCTGACTACGTTTCGTCAGACAATTTCAAATCCTGACAGTTCTTTCCAATTCCATTATCAAATTATTTCTTTCCCCGTTTCGTCTATTTTGCCTACTTTTTCAAAAGGTGACCAAGTGTTGTTCACACGTACTTTTGAAAAAAGAAAAGAAGAAAGAAGATAGTGAAATAGAAAGAATTGTCCTTGAGAATATACTATCGACAATAGAATGGAGAATTCTTTAGACATTTGTGAAATGTGTATCTCGTTAAAATAATCGTCTATGGTGAATCAAAGAAAACAAATAATAATAATAATAATAATAACAATAATAATAATAATAATAATAATAATAATAATAATAATAATAACAATAATAATAATAACAATAATAATAATAATAATAATAATAACAATAATATGGCACCAATGATCGAAAATAATAGCAGTGATTCTACCATCGTTATACAAAGTGATCTTTATGTCGAAAGTTGGAAACGTAAACAAACAATTCAGAAAGGTATCAACAAATAAATATTAATTAACAACAAATCGAATCAGTGATTATTAATAATGACATCCTTACATGGAAATGAAAAAAAAGGAAGAAGAGGGAGTAAGAGAAAACGAAAGAAAAAGAGAGAGAGAGGGGGAGGGAATTAGTGAGAGGAAAAGAGATGGAGAGAGAGAGAAAGAGAAAGAATAGCAATGGCGGCGAAAGAAAAAATGATGCATTATTCAAGGAAAATTTCCATTCGTGAGAAGTTTCGGTAGATAGGTAGCTACATCGTTAGGTTGCTCTCTCGCTGGCGCTTTAATGATGGTTTGCTCCCTTTGCCTTTCGTTCTTGTAACGAGGAGTTTCGACATTGTTACGCCTTCGGAAGGCCACGATATAACGATAGTGAATATATATGTATATATATATATACACACACACACACACACATACACATACATATGTATACGTATATACATATATGTATATATATATGTATATATCTATTCTACTATAAAATCCTCAAAATATTCCATCGTAAGATACGGCAACTTTCTTAACCCATTCGAGACCCCAAATTTTTTCGAACACGGTCCCCAAGGTAAAAAAATTTTTTTTTTTTCATTATATTGTTCATTTTCAGTAAAAAAACTTCTTTCCTATGGAAATCAGCCAATTTGTAAGTCAATTCGTATAAATAAGATGATTGCACAACGTCTATGCGGTTGGTTCCTGCGAAGAATTTTCTGTAAGAGTGAACTGTTACGCATCGTCGTTGGTGCTCGATTTTCATGGATAAGAAGACACAGAGTGGTAGGAATGAATTTCTTACTTATTCACGGATGAAGATGGGTCAAAGAAAAGAAAAAATTTATTATTTAAGCCAGCACTTAAGATAATAAGATTTAAAATATTATTTCTTACATGTAAGAAATTCTAAATATGCAGAACCTTCTGGCTTAAGATAATGATTTTCGTTGAGGTGATATAAATAGAAGGCGATACTATTGATGTTAATGATAAATTTGAAAAATGGAATTAGATATATGGGTTCCTGCAATGATATTTCTTAAAAATGTAAATTTCGAAAATTCAAACGAAACGTTTTGTTTTATTTGGTACAAATAAAAACCAATGACAAATTATGTTTTCGTATACTTTACAGATATTATTAATTAAAAAACAACTTCTATTTACACGAATATTTTACTCAGAATAACTGAAAATTGCTCATTGTTACAATTGTACCCCGGTGTGCAACCGGTCTCATAGCCTCGTAAAGGCATTGCACACACGGTATGCAATTGGTCTCGAATGGATATTGTAAAAAAGATACAGATATAAATAAATAAATGAATAAATAAATAAACAAAAAATGACAGAAAAAGAAAAAGATAAATATTTATGCCGTGATGAGATCATTCTTTTTTTAATTAATTAATAATTTATTTGTTTATTTATTTAGTTACATTTTTATTTATTTCTTTTAATTTCGATGAAAACGTCCATTTCGAAGCGTTTCTTTTCAGCGAACAGCCCAACTTCAGATCTTACCTTAGATCTCAGCAATACTCGGCATCATTATCATCATCATCATCGTCATCACCATCACCATCATCATCGACGTAACGACAACCAGAATCAAAACCACAACAACAATAACAGTCTTATCAATAACAACAATAAAAATAACAACGATAACAACAACTCGATAAGCCTTGTGACGAGCGAACCTCAAGAAATCGTGATGAAGGAGAAAAGTAAGACAGCGGCCCGATGGCGTCGGGAAAAAGAAAACAAGGAATACCTCGAACTTGGAAAACTTTTACCGCTTCCATCAACGATCACTTCACAATTGGACAAGGCCAGTATCATCAGGCTAACCACTAGCAACCTCAAGATGAGAGCATTATTTCCTCACGGTAAGAATTACTTCGTCACACTTATTTATTTATAGTTTAATGATTTGATAAGAAAAAAGAAAAAAAAATAAAAGAAATGAAACCGACGATTTTTATTATACATTAATTCTCGACGAAAGGAAACACTCTTGCACTCTTTTTATTAATTCACCACTTCTTTTACCGGACAGCTTCCAACGTAAAGGGCAAATAATATCGGATGAGATGGATGTGATTGCGCACTTAATGCATTGTTAGCCCCTACTGCTTTGTAAGCAAAGTATGGGGGCTGTTATAACGTTACAATGGTCCCTACACCGACTCTCTTTTACACTAACACCACAACCAACTGTAAGTGTTAAGTTCTTTCCTTCCTTCCTTCCTTTCTATCTACGTATCTACCTACCTTCCTATCCTCTCTCTTCTTTTCCTTCCTATCTACGTACCCACCCACCTACCTGCTATCCTCTCTCCTTTTTTCCTTCCTAGCTATCTATCCTACCTACCTTCGTATTTTTCCTCCTCCCTTTCTTCCTACCAACCTACCAACCTAACTTCTTTCTTTCTTTCCTTCCTTCCTTCCTTCCTACCAACCTACCTTCTTTCCTTCCTTCCTTCCTTCCTTCCTTCCTTCCTTTCTTCCTTTCTTCCTTTCTTCCTTCCTTCCTTCCTTCCTTCCTTCCTTCCTTCCTTCCTTCCTTCCTTCTTTCTTTCTTTCTTTCCTTCCTTCCTTGCTCCCTCTCTCCTTCCAATCTTTCCATCCTCGTCTACGGCGAATTGAATTTCAAGTGGCTTCATCCCTCTACAATACAGATGCTTCTTTTATTCTTCAAAAAAGACACGGTATATACCCTTCGATATACGAGCTACACTCTTGTGATCGTTCATGTTTTCTCACATTGATCGAATATTATCATCGTTGATCGTGATAAAGACCGTATCAAAGAAGAAAAAAAAAGAAAAAATATAAAAGAAATTATTCGATTTGATGTTGCTACGTAGAAATTTAATTTTCAATGATGTCGAGAAAGATCCTATCTCGTCCTCTTTATATTTCTGATGTCCCTCTGATATTGAAAAAAAAAAATAAAAGAGAGCAAAGAATACAAGGGATGTCTTTGGACACAAATGTATAATCTAAACTCGAGTAATATAGCATTTACGTAATTCATTCGAAATCACGTAGTTTTGGATGTTTTAACATAACAAAAGATGATGACAGAGAAAACAAAAAAAGAAAAAGATTTTAATGTATTTTCAGGACTGGGTGATGACTGGGGTACTAGACCACCGCCTAGTAGTCCTTTGGAAGCTGGTATTAAAGAATTAGGATCACTTTTTTTGAAAGTAAATTTTTAATCTATTATCAGTCTTATAAGTCTTGTTATAAAAATAGTTTTGTTAATCGATATTTCTTTCGATTTTCGTTATGTTGTTTCAGACTCTAGACGGTTTCGTATTCGTTGTGACACCCGATGGAAAAATCGTTTATGTTAGTGAAACAGCGAGTGTACACCTAGGAATGTCTCAGGTTAGATGCGTATTATCTTCGATTACCTTAAATATTTTCCTTGTTTTTAATGATACGACACAAAATACAAGAGTTAGATACTATGTCTTGGAGAATTCAAAGTCATCAATGTTTTTTTTTCCTTCGATTTTGCTAACCTCAGCAATAAAATGAAGATGATATCAATTCGTGGATTCATATGTTCGTAGGTTACATACTTTCTTGACGCTGTAAAATTGACATATTTTAGGAATTCTTTTCAAGAATCGAATAAAATAAATTAAAAAATTAATTCCGTATTATTACTTGATGTTTTATTTGTATAAAAAACTTTTTCCGTCAAATTTATAATTTATTACCACGTCAATCTTTATATACGAAAATTTGGACTCAATGAACAGCATCCCAAATTCCTATAAAAATTTTTATATTATTGAAATTTCAGTACTGTATTAAAAAATAATGTTGTAATTAAATGCCATTAACTCGAATTCTTAAATTTCTGACGAATAAAAAAATTATGCCATTTTGAAAAAGTGTCAATTTTTCGTCTAAACTTCAAACTTTTAAACTTATTGGAAAAATATTAAAAATTAAAATTTAAAAAAAAATTAGCGGATGATCCTTGACTAGAACATTATTTTACAACACGATACTGGAATTTTAATAATTTTGTTTTTACAAGAAGTTAAGCTGCTGTCTGCATTTTCTTGTGGAGATTAACGTGGCTGTAGATTAAAAAATTTATATGTAATCAAATCGAATGGAAAAAAATTTTTAATATAAATAAAACATTAAGAAGCAACGTGAAATTATTAGTTTTACAATTTATTTTGTTTTCTTTCTGAAAAAAAAATTCTCAAAATACGTCAATTTTTCGACGCGGAGAACATATGTACCTAATCTTTTAAGAGATCATTGATCTTGAATTTTAAAGAAATATATGACTTATTTTTGGAGAGAAATTTTCGAATAATTTTATCCTATATATTTAAAGAATATAATTAATGCTTTATTTATTTTTTCATTTTTTATATTCAGGTTGAATTGACAGGTAATAATATATACGAATACATTTGTCAGTACGACCACGAAGAGATGTTTTCGGTGTTGAATCTCCCACAAAATCCGGCAGATCTCACCGATTTTATGTTTCCACCTCCGAACTCACGCGGTGAAATCGATCTAGAACGTGTCTTCTTTCTGAGAATGAAATGTATCTTAGCGAAGAGAAGCGCTGGTCTTGTCACGGAAGGATACAAGGTATGAACGAATCAACGTAATTATAACACATTTTATAAATATTCTATTTTTGTTCATTAGTGTATTCCAAAAATCTTATAAGATCTTTTTAAGGACAATATTTTCTTGCGTTCACCTCTAATACAATTCAGCATCCATTCTAAAGTTAATACTTTTGCAGAAAACCGTAAAAATTTCGCGAAATACATTATTATCTCTCTTCTTTTTCCCGAAATAAATACTTTTTATAAAATTTTCAAAGTACTAACTTTCGACCTACGTCGGATTATAACTTTTAAACTTAACTCCTTCCTTCTAACCCTCTATCGTCATAAATAAAAATAAAAAAAAAAAAAAAACAGAAAGGAAAAGAAAAGAAAAGAGAAGAGAAAAAAGGAAAGGAAAGAAAGAAAAAAAAAATTCTTGAAAAAAGAAAAGGAAAAAAGTATCCAAACAATTAACATAACAGAGAAAGAGTATAGTCGTACAGGAAATCATAAAAGTTATATAAAAATTGAAATGCTAAATAAGAGATAAGGGATGGGTGAGCTAAGTAGGGACAGCATTATCTTGGTCACGCGCGATTCGAAAGAAAAACGAACAGGAACCTGGCAGGTAGTTATCGATGAACGTTGCTCAAATTCGGTCCATTCGGAATGGCAAACGCCAAACGTTTCTCCTAAACTATACTAATATAAAAATAATTACTAATAAAATCGATTGATTACCGCAAGCACTGGTGGTCGAAACTGTTATAATTTATTCGAAAAAAACAAAAAAAAAAAAGAAAAAGAAAAGAAAAGAAAAGAGAGAAAAAATGTTTATTTATCTTTCTTTCTTCATTGACTTTTTTTTTTTCATTGACTCACGCTTCTTACAATTATTATTTTTTGCTCTTACTATTAGCTTTTTGTTCTGTTTCTTCTTCTCTTCCTTTTTTTCTTTTTTCTTTTTTACAGAAATAAAACAGACTTCCATTTTAGACGATAAAAGTTAGATTATCATCAGATCCAGTCAATTAATTCATAGATATATTTGTGAAGGAACACGATCGTCGATCTTTATCAACAACCAAACAGGAATAAATCATGTTAATTCGACGAAACGACTGTTCTCCCCTAAAAGTTTGAATAGGTATAGTTAACGAATAAAGTTAGTATAGTATAGATAGTAGCTGTATACTTGCGATTACGAATAACGATCTTCTAAATGATAGGAATGTTGATTAAAACAAACAATCAAAAAAGTGTCGGTTAAGTCCTCGAAAAGGAAGAAAATGTTTAGCGAATAGCTCGTCCTCGTATCTAAGCGACGATGATGACCGTAACTCTTGAGAAAATCTCATATATAAAGTTAAAGAGAGAAAACGAGAGAGAGAAAGAGAGAGAAAACGAGAGAGAGAAAGAGAGAGAAAACGTTCTGGATTTGCTAAGTCATGAATGCGACCCCCGTAAAGCTGTAGGATGAGGTTCGAAAGAGGGGCCAGGAAATGCGAAGAGGGTAGATTTTTCTATGGCACTTGGACAATACAAAGAACCGGTAGTTGGCTTCTAACCCATTATTTACAAGGATTGTAAGCATTCTATTCTCGTGGCCAACAATTATCTATTTATCATTTTAATCGATTTGCTACGAGTTTCCGAGTTTTATCTGTCCATTTATCTATCTATATATTTATTGTTATCTTCGATCTAGGCGATAAATTATGAGATAGATCGTGATCAATTAGGATCAATTTACTTAGCCTTCAATTCCAGACAAACGGAACATTTCGATCACTTGCTCTTTCTCTCTCTCTCTCTCTCTCTCTCTCTCTCTCTTTATTTCTCTCTCTCTCTCTTCCTTTGCTGCCGTAAATAATAATAATAATAAAAAAAAGAAAAAGAAATACTAACGATCACTTATAAAAAAAAATGATCGATAAACTAATCTATATCGATGGAACAATACATCCCAGACTAGTCGTCACACATGCTAGAGAAGATTACGAATAGTCTCTCTCTCTCCTCTCTCTTCTCTATTTCTTTCTTTCTCTCTTTAACTCTTTCTCTCTCAAACATATACACACTCTTTTTCTCTTAGGAAGTTGCAAATGAGTTTGAAGATCGTCGACACCTCGACAGAGTATAAGCCATTGTCCTAATGAATATCGTTTCAAGATCTTTATAAGGATGTGAATCCTGAACGAAATTGAATTTGTTCGTTCGCCCTTCTCAAAACTCATATTCCTTCTCTTTCTTTCTCTCTCTCTCTCTCTCTCTCTCTCTCCCTCTCTCTCTCTGTTCTTCTCCTCTTCATTCTCCATTAACTCGTATCCCCTTAGTAATAGAGAAGAGGATTCTTCGCAGCACGTACATGCTCGTGTGATGCACCAGAATTGCATAGCATATAGTAAACATATGCAATGCGTTAGGTATATAGGGAAAATAGGGTGGTGAAACGAGCCTATTTGCCTCACAAATGTGTTGGCTTGGTTATCAGGGCTTGGTATACCTAGGTACTCGAGACACGAGCAAACCCGAGTTTGACGCTCGACGAATCTTGTTTTTTTTTCTTTCTTTCTTTCTTTTTTATTTCTCCTTTTTTTCTCTTCTCTTCTTTCCTTTTCTTTCCATTACTCATTCGAGCATTCAATTAGTAGGAAGGAATTGGTAATTTGCCAGGAGTACGTTGTTCCACGCGAAAATCCACACTTTGCGCCGACGGTAGGTAGTACTTCGTGTTTCGATCATTGAAAGATGATACATATGCTCGCTCGAGTGCCATACTCGTTCTAGTATCACCAACTGGTATATTTTTGAATAATATACACCGCCCATTAATCTCCTTTCACCGGTATTTCTCGTGATCAATGATACGTAATAACACTTGATGATAATATATGGTTAACGTATGCAATTGGCTTATCATTAATTAGTATTCCTTACTCAAGGAGTAACTTCCATATGCAATCATCCTTATCGTCATCATCGTCATCATCGTCGTCATCATCCTCATCCTCACGTTTGGTAGACGAGAACAATATCTTTCTTCTTACAGGTTATTCATTGTTCGGGTTACCTCAAGTGCATCATTGAAAGTTCAACTGGGTCAGAATACGAAGACGGTGGTACTGCTGGTAGATGCATCAGAAATATTTGTCTCTTAGCCGTCGGCCATTCCTTTCCAACTTCTGCCATTACGGAAATCAAACTTTATAACAATATGTTTATGTTCAGAGCGTCCCTCGATCTCAAGATGATATTCATCGATTCGAAGTAAGAAAACAGCAAGAGCATACAAAAATAAATAAATAAACGAAATAACAAAAAAAAAAAAAAAGAAAAAAAAGAAGAGAGAAAGAAAGTATTTCCTCTTTAGAGATGTTCCTTAATAAGAACAAAACAAAACGAAAAAACGTAAAAAACTAAGAAAGAAAGAAAGAAAGAAAGAAAAAGAAAAAGAAAAAAGAAAGAAAGAAAGAAAGAAAGAAAGAAAGAAAAAAGAAAGAAAAAAAATAAGAAAAAAGATCGATCCTTCGTATTTGCCACTTAAAAATTAGCTCGAGTACGTAGAAACGAAGGAGCTGCCATTAGACTGTTTATTTCCAATGTAATTACACTTTGGTATTGGATTACCTCGACGCTTAGTGTTTGGACTGAGAAACGAAAAAAGGGGGAGAACCAAGGTCCTCTCGGTGCCAGCCATTAAAATTAGTTTCGTATTACCGCAGAGAGTCAAGGACCTTTCTTTCTTTTACTCTCTCTCTTTTTTATCGACGCCAAATAAATATCCAACGTCCACCGAGCTTGCACGTAGATATGCGACACTTCTTATTCCTTGGCATATGTATGTATACAGAGTGGCCCATATTAAATGTTACAAACTGTTTTTTCTTCTTTTTTTGTCTTTCTTTTCTATTTCTTTCTTTCTTCGCTTGCTGTTAGAAATATCAAATTGAATTAAATAAAACTGAATAATATGTACATAATACGAAACAGATTAAATAATTAAACTAGTTAGTATATGAGACTAGGTTTTTTTATTTATAACTCTCTCTGCCTAATATAATGAAGAATCCTTTTTCTTCCCAATTTCTTTATATATATCTATATATATATATATATATATATATATATATATATATATATATTGATTCAACATACAATATGTACTCTCTTTGATATCCCAAATCAAATTAAATGAAAAAGAAAATGAAAAAAGAAAAAGAACAAATAATGTCAATCTATCTCTAACAGTGGCAAAGATAACAGCTTTTGTAACACTTTATATGGGATATCCTATAGCCTATCTACGTACGCATGTACCTATGTATGTACGTATATACTGGGAACGAACACGTGACAAAGTAGAAACTATAGACGCACCAGTATATTGCAATGAAATTTTATACGATTTCGTTTTCTTTTTTTATTCGATAACAACAGGGAAAAAAGGAAAAGGAAAAGAGCAAAAAAATAAAAAAATAAAGAAAGAAGTGATGCTACGAGAAAACATTCATGGATTTAGATATTCTTTTTCTTTTTTTATTTCCTTTTCTCTCTCTCTCTCTCTCTCTCTCTCTCTTTCTCTCTTTCTCGCATACATACAAGCATACACTCATACATACATACATACACACACACATAAACGAACTTGATAAATATATACATTATAAACATAGTCGTATATCTTTATTACAGCGCAACGAATTTAACAGGCTACCAACCACAGGATCTCATCGAAAAAACTCTCTATCATTATGTACATGGAAGCGACGCGTTGCACTTGAAACAAGCACACCGAGTTCGTAAGTACAAAGAAATTTTTTTTGTGTGCTCCATTCCCTTCTCACTCTCTCTTTCTCTTTCTCTCTCTCTCTCTCTCTCTATCTCTCTCTCTCTCTTTCTATCTATATATCTTTTTTGGTAGCACATCCTCATTGTAGATATATAGTTTTCTTACCTTCCTTATTTTTCTATTCATCCTCAATGAATTAACTCATCGACGTTCTCCCGACACCCACTTGACGGACATAGACTAGCTTTGATCTTTCCCTTCTTTCTCTTTCTTTCTCTCTTTCTCTCTCTCTCTCTCTCTCTCTCTCTCTCTCTCTCTCTCTCTCTCTCTCTCTCTCTCTCTCTCTCTCTCTCTCTCTCTCTCTTTTTCATTTTTTTTCTTAAGCAAACGAGCTACTGGAGTTAGCTATGTACCTTCTCCTCTCCTAAGTCTACCACACGAATAGATGATTTTTATAGGACACGGAGAAACAAGTGTGTGAATCGTATGCCTTACACGTAGGCACATGTATATTATCGATCGAATGTGCAGAGTAGTAGATGGTAGTGGTAGTGGTACTAGAGGTACTTGGAGAAGAGAGAGAGAGAGAGAGAGAGAGAGAGAGAGAGAGAGAGAGAGAGAGAGAGAGAGAGAGAGAGAGTGATAGAGAAAGGAGGGTGGCACAAGCGGATGAGGTAGTGGTTACTGCTATCACTGTTTGAACAGACTCGCAGTTTCACGAGCAAGAGAAAGAGAGACAAACAGATGGGAACAGGGGAATGGCGGGAACGAGAACGGGACTGTTGGAGGATGAAGGGTGGGGGGAGCGAATGGTTGAAGGGGACAAGGAGGTAGTCTGACATAATGCCACCAACACCGATGCCTACTTGTCTGCCACAAAACCTGTCTACTATTCTCACGGAACGTTTTCCTTTCAGCTCTCTTTGTCCCCTAATGAGTTTTAGTATATGCTGTTCTTAAATCGTTCTTGGTTATGCGAATGTGAAATAATATCTAATTTTCTTTTTATTGTTGTTTTTTTTTTTTTTTTTACCTTTTTTAGTTTTACTTTTTTTCTTTTCTTTTTATTGTCGTTGTTATTATTGAATTTTTTTATCTTTCCTTTACTCTTTTCTCTTTCTTCTTCTTCTTCTTCTTCTTCTTCTTCTTCTTCTTCTTCTTCTTCTTCTTCTTCTTCTTACAGTATTACGAAAGGGTCAAGTAACAACGAAGTACTACAGATTTCTAACGAAATTGGGCGGTTGGGTGTGGATGCAATCATATGCCACGGTCGTTCATAATACAAGAAGCTCAAGGCCTCATTGCATCGTCTCAGTGAATTATATTTTAACAGAGATTGAAAACATGGGACTGGTGTTGAATTGCGTCGAGGGACCTTGTTCGACAAGTCCTGGAAACCCATCTAGCACGGCCTTAACTACTCCAACAACAAGTGCTAATACAAACAAATTGGAAAATCACAGTCCAAGTTCGCCGTCCTTTCGTGGAAGAGTTAAGGAATCACCAGATACAGATTATACAGACAGTTCTGGTTATTCTGGCACAGAATTTATAGCCTGTTCTACAAATTACAGTCACTTTCTTTCGTCTCCTTATGCTGTTAATGGACCGATACTAGAAGATGGCATTTATTACAATACCGAAGTTTTTCATTTGTACGGAGGTAAGGGGATGTATTTAGAAGAAAAATATCAAACAAATGAGTTTGTAATCCGTACCTTTCTCTCTGTCCAGATATAAATCACGATCCACTTACCACGGTACCACCACCGCCACAACAACAACAACAACCACAACAACAACAACAACAACAACAACAACAACAACAGCAACAGCAACAACAACAACAACAAGAAACACATCATCATCAAATACAAAGTAATCAACAGAGGAGGCCATATTCTACGTCATCCAGTTCTTGCGGTAGCACCGATACTATGGATAATCATTTACCTAGTCCAATCGGTTTACATTCTATTCCGTCGGGATATCATCCTCCTCCTCCTGCACCTCATCCATCTCATCATCATCCTCATCATCATCATCAACATCATCACCACCATCATCACAATCAACATCAGCTTGCAGACTCGACCTCGTCAAGCATCACGGAAACAGGTGGCAGTGTCATCATGTATTCTGATTGTGGCTTTGATAACAACGACGTTTACAATGGTGTACCAACAACTCCGACGACCCTTCAACATCACGATACCTCTTATCAGTCACAAAGAAATACAAACGGAACTGCTGGTAGCAATGTTAAACAACAGGCCCAACATCATCACCATATCGAACAATCGACCGCCGGTTACACAAGTGTTATCGTCGACTCTCAACAATACAGTCCAAATCCTACGCAAGATCTTCATCCCCATGCTCATCATCAGGCTGTCACATCGAGTGGTAGCACGTCTCCTCTAGTAACGCATCATCAGCATTATTACGAAACGCATCACCAATTCGTTCACTGACACCAAACGATGATGCGAGTAATGCTTGTCGTCGAGACATCAACAAGCTTACGAATTCAATGATTCTAGGAACCAATGATTATTCTGCAATTTTATTGCGATTTAATCTGGCTCTTTTGAAGTATAATGAATGTAAGGAACAAACAGAAAAAAAATATTAATAATAATAATAATAATAATAATAATAATAATAATAATAATAATAATAATAATAATAAGAATAAGAATATTAGTACTAATAATAATTATTATAATAATTTAAAAACAAATAAAGTAAAAACACTCACACACATATACGCCTATTTGGGCGCATACACACACGCATACACACACACATACAGACACAATAATAATAGAAATAATAATAATAGAAATAATAATAATAATAATAATAATAATAATAATAATAATAATAATAATAATAATAATAATAATAATAATAATAATAATAATAATAGTAATAATAATAGTAATAATAATAATAATAGTAATAATAATAATAATAATAATAATAATAATAATAATAATAATAATAATAATTAAAATAATTTAAAAAAGATTAATGAAGTAAAAACACTCACAAACATTTACACGTACTCGCATAAAAAAACACGCATACACACAATAATAATAGTAGTAGTAATAATAGTAATAATAATAATAATAATAATAATATAATAATAATAAGAGGAATAATAATAATAATAATAATAATAATAATAATAATAATAATAATAATAATAATAATAATAATAATGGAAACGAAAGTTTCGAAAGAAGACATCACTAGATTCGGTTTCGGTCGATGTATCAATTCGAAAGACTGTCAAGTAATGTAAATTTTTTCGAAATGCGCGATCATTTATATCGACATATCAAGTGAGATCGATCGTCACGACGAATTCTTTGTTTTCTTCTCGTTCTACGATAAATTGCCCTACGTTACAATTTATTCCTGTCTTTCTAGTGAGTCTAACAAAAACAAAGCAAAACAAAACAGAAAGAGAAAAAAGAAAAAGAAACGAGAAACATACTCCGCTAATACGCATTGGAAATTCTTTTTTCAATTATAAAAGTCTCTTAATATCATCGATAGAATAATTTTATGCAATTAAGTTAATAATATCTTTCCCTTTGTCTCTGCTCGATCAGTCGTCTACGTACATACATAGATACATATATATTAGGAGGACCGGAAAGTAATGTCGTTTCTGCGCATGTCGATATTTGATTGTGATTAAAAATAAAAACTTGTTAAAAATTTATTCGTTTAAATTTAATTTAAGAAAGCGACATTACTTTCCGGTCCCCTAATACATATATACATATATACATATATACATACATACATATACACATACTTTCTCTTCTATATAATTTAAACGTCCTTCACGTAATATCGATCTCAAGAATTATATTGAGAACAAAAATCCATTCAAGGTTTTGCAAGAAAAATATTTTAGAAATGAAAAAAAAGTGAAAAAAAAATGAAAAGAAAAAAAAGAAAAAGAAAAAGAAAAAGAAAAGGATTAAACGGAAAAAATGAAAAAGAAAAAAAAGAAACAATGATATGCTTAAGTCACGCTGGACGTGAGCAGTACGTATTTTCCCCCTCATGGTAGTATATTAAATGAATAATATAATGAAGATGATATCGAGTTGAACAAGGGATCGATAGTATCCAAGATCGAGCATTACAGACATAGCATTGCGCATTGCTCGTTCTCATCGTCGTTATAAATGTAAATATAAAGTGATCGGTCCCAAATCGTAGTAACGTGTACATAACATTTAAACTATGTTAATAATTAATTAATTGATTGATTGATTGATTGATCGCTAACAGAACTATCGAATTTGCTAAAATCAGATGTAAATAGTTATTTCTTACATAGATCCGAAGACTGACCGGTGCTTGTGCCAACCGACCAAAGAGATATGCCCTTCTTAATAAAAAGAAAAAAAAGAAAGAAAAAAGAGAAAGAGAGAGAGAGAGAGAGAGCGCGAGAGAGAGAGAGAGAGAGAGAGAAAGAAAAAAAGAATGAAAGAAAGAAAGAAAGAAAGAAAAAAAAAAGAAAAAAAAATAAGACAGAAAGAAAATAACAACGATGTTATTAATTTATTTAACATTTCGTCTGAATCCCCTTTTTTCTAAGCTACTAATTGAGCCGATTATTTAAGAAAATGGGCTAACAAAACAAAATATTCTTTTCTTTTTTTTCTCTTCCTCTTCTTTTTTTCCATACAAATTTACACGCATGATATATGAATTGAACAAATGTCATTAGATTTCTTTTAAAACTTTCCAAGCCCCTTTCGTAATTAATGGCACAATTATCCTCCATTATTTTCTCACTATTTGTCGATAATAATAATCTGTCTTAATTCTATTATTTTTTCTTTGTTTTCTTTCTTTTTGATTCGTTTTTGTGTTCTCTTCGGTCTTTATTCTCGTACCAATTCTCTTTTTGTTTTAGTTCCAAGTCTCGTCTCCGATTGTTTGAATAAAAACGAAGAAATCTCCTGGTGATTCTTCTGTTTTTCTTTTTTTTTAATGCTTCTTATACAGACGATACGAGGACCAATTGTCATCCCATACGAACAATAAATTAATTGTTCTCGGGATAGAAATTCTCGGCTTGGCTTTCGACGGTCGCGTGCTTGCACGCCAGGGGTCCCTTCGTCAAGGCTGGCACGTGGCTGTTTATAATCACCCTTCCCCCCCCCCATCTAACCCATCGACCTCAACCCCCTCCCCTGCTCTTCTCTTTCCCTCGAACTTTACAGTGTATCACCGAAAAACGTCGTGAATATCTTTCCAGTTCTCGTCGTTTTGTAAACGTCATCTTTAGTATCGTCATCGTCAAACGCGTTTAATTGCTCGTAAATCTCGATCTAGAGATAAAGAAAGTGAGATGGAGAGAGAATCTTGGGGAGAGGGGTGAAGGGAAGAAGGGAAAGGTACAAGGGTCCTTTGAGACGAGGAAACCTTTTGTTCATAGAAGTGACGTAAAATTACTAATAAAGTCACTAAAGGGAGGATATGAGAATTTTTCTTCTATCTTTCGATTTTATTTAAAAAAAAAACGCGGTATGAAAGAGATATTAAAAAATGAAAAATAATGGAGATTAGTTACGTTGTATGTTTATTTTAGAAGATATGTAATATAGGTGATAAGTATAAAGGATTACAAAATTTTCGTCTTCTTTTTCTTTGGCACATAATTTCCACATAAAGCGTTCAAATTTAATCGCTTTAAGTATTGTAGACATTTTTTTTTTTTTTTTTTAATGGACCACACAAAGTTTTACTGATACTTCTGTTTGTAAAACGGCTTATAGTAAAATGTTACGAATTGGCTCTTTATCAAAAACAAAAAAAAAAAAAAAGCAAAAAATTCATCGAACATGTTTATCATTGTTTAATTATGCAAATTTAAAATTATTTAATCATGGAAAAAAAAAAGAAAAAGTAAACTGAATAAAATTTTGCAAGTCCTTCAGTTGTCAGGAAAGAATCTTGCTTTATTTTATTTCTTTTTGTCCTTTTTTTATTAGAAACGAAAAGACGAAAAAAGGAAAGAAAAAGAGAAAGTAAATAAATAGATATTCGAGTACAGTGTTGTCAAGAGAGAAAAAACAAAAAAGTGGTAGAGGGAAAAAGGCGTGAAGAGGGATATGGTAGATCGGATACAACAACGGGAAGGGAGGGGGTTATGGTTTCTATTATAAGGACGTGTGTGACGGAGAGAGGAGGGATCGATTGTGGGCCGCGTGCGGCTCGTTAAATCGTTCGCAAACCCAGATGAATAGGAGGGACACGTAGCTGAGATTCTGTGAAATTGTGCGATCACTCGTTATAGAAATCACCAAGAGAGGATGATTGCCCGAGGCCAACCTAACTGGCGTATCTCACATCATCAAAGAAAGCTCAATCATATATATATACATATATATATGTATATATATACATATATATATATATTTTATTTTGAAAAATTCAACATAATTTTTTTAGTTAACCGGCGATATCTCTTATTATTTATGTCTTTCTATAAACGTTGAATGTCAAAGATCTGATTACGGATTACCAAAATAGTGTCAGATGTGGAAAATTTGGCCTTGTTTATCTTCGACGATAAATCGTTCTATACGAATTCTAGAAAAGTGGGGTAATCAAAAGGGACCACCAGTTGGATGAAAGTGGGATAAAGCTAGAGAAAAGAGACGAGTGTTACTACGATTTAGAGATAGAAAAAGTAGGGCGTCAAGGATTAATATAAATACACTTGATGGCCGGCAATTTCGCCAAGTACACCATTGACTAATGAATTATTTGATATATATATATATATATATATATATATATATATATATATATGTGTGTGTGTGTATAATAAATAATATATATAATGTAGTATGTATATATATGTTATATATATAGTATATATAATAATAATAATAATAATAATATATATATATAAAATATATATGTATACATATAGATTTTGTTTATTTTTTTCAAATAAAATTAAAAAAATATGTGCAAAATGAAAAATTCACATGCATGATGAACAAATATGGTGTCTTTTTCTTCTTTTTTTTTATTATTATTATTTAAATTAAGTCGACGAATCACAGATTGAACCTGTATTTATCTTCTTACATTATCGAGAAAATTTTCTTTCCTTTTTACATATGTTGGACGCGCTCATAAAAATATAAAACTCGAAATACTTGAATGTAGGTTAACATACGTATGTCTCTGTTCTTTTCGCTATACATATTTTTAGATATGAAAAAAGTAATATATACTACTTAAATAAATTTTTAAATTAATTTCCCCTTTGTAATTGTTAGAGAATTAAAAAATTTTAAACATAAACAAAGAATCCTACCGCGACGGTTGGCGATGGTTGAGAATCACTGATCTAGAAAAAATATCTAAAACAAAAATGGCTTCTACTTTCGAGATTGAACTCTACCATGGTACGTATTAAATTGTATCAAGTAATAAATAAATCTGTATACCTCTATTTTTTCTTTATTTTTTTTTTTTATGAGTACGAACGAGCAAAAATCGTCAATTCGATAATTCGATTTGTTCTCCTAGGTTGCTACGTCAAAGAATAACAATATTTAGTCAGTATCGTACACGTGTCGAAAGAATAACATATGCGTTGAAATTGGAAGGGACGAGAATAAGAACCACGTAGAAAATGATGCGTTATCCGTAAGGATTAAGACCATAAAGGCAAACGATTTCAGAAGGGTGACGGGTACACTATCCGAATAAACTAAACGATTACAGGTTGATGGCACAAACGCCGTGGAATAATACTTGAAACGAAGTGTGCAAAGAACGTATGTCAGAGATTTGTAAGAATATCCTACGTAAAAATAATTTGCAATTACATCCTGGAAAAACAAAAACTTAAAGAACGCGTGCCATCTCGTTTAATCTCGTTTCTTTATCTTTGTTATTTGTGATAATACGTTTTATAATACGAAAAATCTCTGTACATTTAGTTTTTATCGTTTTTTTTTTTTTTATAATCATCCTTAAATATTTAATAACAATTAAACAATCGAATGTTTATACAAAAACATGTATTTCTACCTTAAATAATACAAGCAATCAAATGATTTTCTTTTTTGGATATTTCTTTTTTTTTTGATTAGAGAGGATTTTAAAAATATATAGATATTTTTTTATTTTGCATTTTTTTTAATAATTTTTTAAATACGCTTTCTATATTTATGTTTAATTATGTATGAAAAAATATATTGCATATTTTATTTGCCCTGAATATGCATGAAAGTATATATACATTAAGAATCTTTTAAACACCTTACATCATAATAAAAACGTAATAAAAAAATTTGAAAACGTAGACATAATATTAAATGATTCAATCAGAATATATGATAGATGATATATAGTATGTAATATATAATATATAATGTATAATATATAATATCTAATATATAATATATAATATATAATATAATTATCGTAATCCATTAAAATTTATATTCCTAGATGTTGCTAATGATTTCGGAGAAAAAAAAGAAAATTAAAAGAGAAGTAAATGATATTTTGAAAAAGAATGCAGGATTTATCGAATCAAAAAATTTCAAATATTTCAAGGGAACCAGAGGAAAATCTGAAATTAATAAAAATTCCCTTGCATTTAATTATTTATGACAAATGAATATAAACCATTTGTTTCTTTTGAAGGGTATCAATAACTATAATATTATAAAATAAGAAAATCCACCGAGAATCATTCCAAGATCATTATTATCAGCGTTTCAACGTAATAAAAAATAAACTATGTAAAATTCAATTTTACCATGATTCCAATCGAATGGATGATGATTTCGAAAAATCCTAGTGATATTTATTTTCCTTAAACTTCCCTTTATTAATTATACCTGGAAAATTTTTAATGGAAATAAAATTAACAAAATAACGTTCAAATAACAAAAAAATTTTTAAAAGAAATTCGAATTGTTTATTATTATAAAATCGTGAAAATATATTTTCTTCAATCTGATTTCATATATAATTAATGCGCCATAATGTTTTAGAACTCATCTATAAATTTCAAGTTGATATCTCCAGCAATTCTCGTGACAACGACCATAAAATTATAAAACAATGTAATTTCGAGAACGTTGCATTCATAGTTTCAATATTTATGATGGAGCGGCTATACTTAATTGATTTGAAAATTTCCCGTAGCTGAAGATGCTTACTATTCTATCATATAATTTATGAGCGGAAATATATTACAAAGAAAATGTGCAAAATATCAATTAAACCTTAAAATTGTCATAAAGTCAAACGAAAAAATATTCTTAAAGGATTTTATTATCGCAATATGTGAAAAAGCAAACTTTTTTAAATTTCAAACCATCCTAATCCTCTTTCTTGTGGAAGACTCAATACCAAAAACATCTTTTTATGATCGTACTAAGAAATGTATTCGTATATATTGTTACGTATTAATTCAACCTGAATATAAAAAATGAAAAAGAAAATAATGCATTAGTTATATTCTCGAAATATACAGGATAAAATTATTCGAAAAGTTCTCTCCAAAAATAAGTCATATATTTCTTCAAAATTCAAGGTCAATGATCTCTTAAGAGATTAGGTACATATGTTCTCCGCGTCGAAAAATTGACGTATTTTGAGAATTTTTTTTCAGAAAGAAAACAAAATAAATTGTAAAACTAATAATTTCACGTTACTTCTTAATGTTTTATTTATATTAAAAATTTTTTTTCATTCGATTTGATTACATATAAGTTTTTTAATCTACAGCCACGTTAATCTCCACAAGAAAATGCAGACAGCAGCTTAACTTCTTGTAAAAACAAAATTATTAAAATTCCAGTATCGTGTTGTAAAATAATGTTCTAGTCAAGGATCATCCGCTAATTTTTTTTTAAATTTTAATTTTTAATATTTTTCCAATAAGTTTAAAAGTTTGAAGTTTAGACGAAAAATTGACACTTTTTCAAAATGGCATAATTTTTTTATTCGTCAGAAATTTAAGAATTCGAGTTAATGGCATTTAATTACAACATTATTTTTTAATACAGTACTGAAATTTCAATAATATAAAAATTTTTATAGGAATTTGGGATGCTGTTCATTGAGTCCAAATTTTCGTATATAAAGATTGACGTGATAATAAATTACAAATTTGACGGAAAAAGTTTTTTATACAAATAAAACATCAAGTAATAATACGAAATTAATTGTTTAATTTATTTTATTCACTTCTCGAAAAGAATTCCCAAAGTATATCAATTTTACAGCGTCGAGAAATTATGTAACCTACGAACATATGAATCCACGAATTGATATCATCTTCATTTTATTGCTGAGATTAACAAAATCGAAGGAAAAAAACATTGATGACCTTGAATTCTCCAGAAGACTAGTATCTAACTCTAGTATTTTGTCGTATCATAAAAAACAAAGAAAATATTTAAGGAAATCGAAGATAATATGCATCTAACTTGAGACATTCCTAAATGTACACTGATTGTTTCACTAACGTAGATAATTTTTCCATCGGGTGTCACGACGAATACGAAATCATCCAGAGTCTAAAATAACATAACGAAAATCGAAGAAAATATCGATTAACAAAAATTTTTTATAACAACATGGACAAGTCAATAATACATTAGGAATTTATATTTAAAAAAACTCTTTAATGTCAGCTTTGAAAGAACATAAATAGATTGTCTTTATTATTCTGTCATGTTTCATCTTATTAATGAAATTAGAAACAAAGAACATCAAATTTTTAAAAAAGGCTCATGATTTATTTTAACACGGACTATAATGCATTAGTATTATTGCGAAAATATAGGGTATGTGTGTATATATATTATGTGGTGGAGTGTGTATGTGTATGTGTATGTATATATATATAGTGAGTATTGTATAACATATTAATACATTGCTTATTACATTATATATAATATATACATATTTTTCATATTTTTAGAGCATATTTACACATTTTATGTCCATAAACGTCATATGTTTCTTGCACATTTATCGTGCATAAATATTCGCAATTTAAATTAATAATCTTTTTAATTTTCTAAAATATTAGAGATAAATAATTCTATAAATAAAATTAATTTCTCTCTCTCTCTCTCTCTCTCTCTCTCTCTCTCTTGCTTTGCTGCCGTAAATAATAATAATAATAATAATAATAACAAAAAAGAAAAAGAAATACAAACGATCACCTATAAAAAAGAATAATCGATAAATTAATCTATATCAATGGAACAATACATCTTATACTAGTCGTCACACATGCTAGAGAGGATTACGAATAGTCTTGTGAAGGAGTATACAAACGTACAACATATCTACATACATACATACATACATACAACCGTATGTATCGCAATCTCGTACTATACACAGTTAGCTTAAAAACAAAACAGAGAACATAAAAAAGTAGAAAAAAGGAAAAAAATAACAAGACAAGTAAGCGAAAGCAAAACAAAAAAAAAAGAGAAGAAAACAGGAAAAAATGAAAACAAAAATGTGGGAGAGGAAAAAAGAAATGAAAACGAGCAGAGCGTGATAGTGGCGGGGAGTTGTAGGACGGGGTGTAGATAGAGGAAATAGAGTGGAGGATGTTGGGTGGTGGGATAAATCTGGGTAGATGTGGGTACCGCGCGTGTACGAGGATGCGCAAGGTAGTTAGGAATTGCGCAAGCGCGGTACAATTTAAATCCTAGAAGGTTACACTTTCGTGTATGTAAGTACATGGAGTTGAACTAATACATCGATAAATTTGTATATGGGGGCGGAGGCAAGAGCGGTAGCAGGGGTAACAGGGGAGCGGAGAAGTAAGGGGTGGACAGGCAGGCAGGCATATACGTACATAGGCTTTCAGTACATACACGTAGATCAGAGAACGGGTTTCCGCGCAATCAAAAGGTAGGGGGGTGCTTTAGGAGAGTCTCACTTTGGTAACCAAGGTTACGGCACGTAACGCCGCCCACAACCCTCAGGCTGTCTTGTCCGATGTGTTTGCTCGATGATTTTATAACAATTACGGCCTATCCCCGTATTATTGCCTACTCCCTGTGGCAATGCCACATCCCCATACACAGGAGCGCGCGCACGCGTGTGCATGCGTGTGTGTATGTGTGTGTATATATATACGTATGTATATATGTGTGCATATATATATATATATATGTATATATATATTTTTACATAGGCATACATAAATAACTTCTTAGAGACAAATAAATATCAAGCTCGTCATCCTCGTCCTTGTCTACGTCGTCATTCTCGTTGTCTTCTACTATGAGAAGTTACGACAGTTCCATCAGGAACAACGTTGGTAAGTACTTTACTTGCCACTGCCACTTGTCATCGTTTCCTTTCTTTTTTTTCTTTCGTTCTTTTTTCTCTTTTCTTCTTTTCTCAGAAACTTCTATGGACACTACTACTGCTGTTACTACTGGTACTACTACTGTTATTAAAGTATCTCATTCTGGATCTCGACATTGTTCTTATAACTGATCTTGACTATTTACTTTTTAGCATTGATAGTATTAATAGTTAAAAGAGACTAATTTGTGTATTTAGATTATTCAATAAGCAGCTGACATTTCGTAATTTTTTTCGTTTTCTTTTTTTTTTATTCTTGTAATTTTCATGATATGTAATGAATTTTTGTTTTTCTTTTGCTTTTTTTTTTTTTTTTTTTTTTTTTTTAGATAATATCGTTGTTCATCAAAATAGGTTATAAAATGAAAAATTGTAATTGATTTATCAATAATAGAGAATTTTTTATTTTCAATAGCATCATTCGACAGTTTATGTTAGGGTTATAATTATGAGATGCAAGAAGTTAAAGGGATTTATAAA
Source organism: Vespa velutina (assembly GCF_912470025.1). Taxonomy (NCBI): domain Eukaryota; kingdom Metazoa; phylum Arthropoda; class Insecta; order Hymenoptera; family Vespidae; genus Vespa; species Vespa velutina. The sequence continues at coordinate 5,044,222 of NC_062199.1, read as the reverse complement.
AAGTCAATATTTAAGTCTTATTAATTTATTGACTTGTGTCCGTAACATTTTCATTCTTTCTTTCTTTCCTTTTTTTGTATTTTTCTTTTTCTTAATTATCTTATAATCAAAAAAAAGATATATATATACATATAAAAATGAAAACTATAATGGCATTTACGATAAATAATATTTGGCGAATAACGTGAATATTTTTGGAACGAAACAACATAATTAAATTTATTATTAATAGTAGATTTATCTAATAAAGAGACTAGTAAATTCGTATGGTTATTAAAAAGATTACAATCCTTAATTTCTAATTTATTCTATAAACGATCTTTGGAATATAAGAATGTTTTTCTTATAATTTCTTGTCGGTTACAAGGCTTTACAGTCAATTTAATTTTTATCGAATATCGTCGAACGATGGATACATACAGCGACATCTGAGAACAATGTTGCGAATCTCAACAATGCCGATAATAAATAACATGGCGGGAAATGTTTGAAAAGTCGATAAAGTTGCAGGGAGGAACAAAAAGAAAAAAAAAGAAAAAGAAACGAAAATATTGCAAAAGAAAATACAAATTAGTCTTAAAATATATTTTACTAAATGATTCTATGAGGCGTGTATATATATATATATATATATATATATACGTGTGTTCGTGTGTATGTGTGTGTGTACGCGCGCACGCGTACGTGCGTGTATGTAGAGAATATAAATTAATAATGAGTTATTTTCTCGCTCGTTAAGTACTATTCTCGAGAATTTTTAAACTAGATTAATGTCAAAACTTCGACAAAGCCTCATGATACGTTCCATAATTGATATCCTTGTGTTTTGAATTAGTATCCTCGTTGAAACTGTCGCTCCCACAATACATTGAGAATCCACGACGAGATAATTCCTCACCCGGCACGATCGTCGGATTCGTGTAACAGAAATCCGCCATCATATTCGTCTGTCTGCCCAACTGGTTGGACCTGGACAATCGTGGATAAATCGTCACTTTTATTAATAGTTATTTTTCAATATTATTTCTTCCTAAATGAAAGATCGTAGATTGCGATAATTATACGAAGGAATCTCGATCGTTTTCTTAAACGACTAGATAAGAGAGAAAGAACAATCGTGTCGCAAGCGCTATAATAAAGATACGCTATCAACGATTATTACCGTCGATGACATTTGTTAAATTCCATAGCGATTAGTCAAAAATAAAAAGGAAGAAAAAAAAGGAAAAACGAAAACGAAAATATTGCTGAGAATTTTTTCTTTTTTCTTTTTTCTTTTGTTTCCTTGTTTCTTTTTCCTCTTTTTTTCTTTTTTTCTTTTTTAAGTCATTCCTACGTTCATTATTACCTATCTCAAATATTTTTCGTCAAATATTTTTATATACGTACACATACTCTCTCTCTATCTTTCTCTTTCTCTTTCTCTTCGTACCTTTCTCGTCCTCTTGAATGGACGCGTCGTAGATCAAGTAAAGGTGTAGATAATTCCGCCAAAATGAAACTCCGGGTATGCCACTAATACGACGTTTTTATAGTCAGACAACGATATAGATAATACTTTAACCCCTTGCACTTTTATTAAAAAATCTTTCGGAGGTATTAATTGAATTAAAAAGATCTATATTTCTTCATATTGATTGATCATACTGACGCGGGTTTTCTATTTTGTCTTTTTTACTTCAGTCTCGCGTTTCATAAAAAAAAAGGTCCGTACAATGGATTATAAAATATCACACCGTTACTGATAAGAACACGAAACTGGACGATGAAACTGCTCGAACAAAAAGTGCAAGCGGTTTTAATGGGGAGGAGAATATCAAAGAAACGAAAAACAAAACGTAACACAAAATTTGTCTAGCCCACCTATCTCTCTCCCTCCCTTCCTTCCTTATCTTATTCTAGTTAATTTATTTTGAAAAAAGAAAGAAAAAAAAGAGAAAAAAAAAGAAAAAATATATTTCAACCGGAAATAAGAAGAAGAAAAAGAAGAAGAAGAAGAAGAAGAAAGATTTTCTAAAAGAAATAAAAATAAGTATATACTACTTACTCCGCTTTAGCGAGACGTTTGATTTTGCAATAAAAAATGCAAAGTAAGCAGAACGTCAGCAGATGTAGACCCAATCCGACGCCACAGGCTATGTAAAAGTATAGATAGAGATCTAGGGTGTCCTATAAAAAGAAAAATGAAAAAAGAAAAAAAAACATATCGACATATATGATCGGATTAGATTGGATCGATCGTGACATCATTCGATAGAATCGGTGAGAGTTTAGTCGATCCGGGACATTCTTGGAAAAGAAAATTCCTCGCGTATTTTTCAACCTACGTACGTACTTACTTACGTGCCATCGACGAATGAAAGCATTTCATGCATAACGTTATGAAATCTTCGTTGGTAATTTCGAGAAGGAGAAAAGGAAACGTTTCGGATCGTTGGATGCGTCGCGTACGGATTAACTTTCATCGTTCTTTCACAAAAAAAAAAAAGAAAAGAAAAGGAAAAAAAAAATAAACTATGTACATTAATCGCCATCTTACAATGTATGCCCTCGTTTGTATGTGTACATATGTGTATGCATTTTACTACTTGTTCTTATATATATATATATATATATTATAAAAATATATATATATATATAAAGGACTTGCACCATTCGACCTTGACAACGGAGTTCCTTCGAAGTGATGCGTTAGCATCGGTAATTAAAAATCAACGTCAAATTAAAAATTTATTCGAATCAGTCAGCCTCGACTTTTCTCTTTTCTTTTCTTATTTTTTCTTTTTTCTCGTCATAATCATCAAACCGAGAACGGTTTTCTTGTATTTTGATGGATTTGAAAAAAAAAAAAAAGAAAAAAGAAAAACAGAAAAATCGCGGGAAATCGTGCAATGCATCCATGAGACGCGAAAAAGTGGAACTCCGGTGTTCAAATTACGAATATTTTCTCGATCATTATTATCAAATATATATTTCAAGGAGTCGTTCTTTCTCTCTACCTCTCTCTCTCTCTCTCTCTCTCACTCTCTCTCACTCTCTCTTTCTATCTCTCGTATTTTATGATATGTAAACAAAGAGAACGCAGCTGTTTTTCTTTTTTTTTTTTTTTCTTAATATTCCTTTTTTCTTTTCTTATTTTTTATTTATTTCTTTTTTGACAAAAAATTGATCAAAAAAAGAAAAGTCCTACAATTCTTTCTTTCTTTCTTTTTTTTTTTCATTTTTCTTCGCAGATTTTCTCACAAAGGGCAAGATGATTCATTGAGATTCTACGTTTGCTGTTAAGGAGTTCTTGGAAAGCGAATAATTCACGACGTAAACATTATTCCGCGAAGGAAAGGTATTCTAAGCATGGACACGAATGGGCCGTCTCGCATGAAAATGCATGTCTAATTACATCTCGAACAACGTCGTAATAATAATGACAGAATATCAAAACTAACTAGCTAATTAACTAACGAACGAATGAACGAACGAATATTAATAAGATTATCTTTCGTAACCCGAATAATTCTCCACATAATTTTCCTCGTGATAACGAAATACGATGTTTTTTGAAAGAGAAAGAAAGAGAGAGTGAAAGAGGGAGAGAGAGAGAGAGAGAGAAAGAGAAAGATAGAAAGAGAAAGATAGAAAGATAGAAAGATATAGAGAGAGAGAGAGAGAGAGAGAAAAAAAGAGAGAGGGAGAGAGAGAGAAAGAGAGAATAAAATAGATTATAAAGAAAACAATCGACATTCAGAACTTACCATTACAAATGAGAACCGATCGATAAGAATACGAGTGTGCGTTAATGCGCTGACGTATCCTTAACGTGTAAATTGATGATCGTAATCAAGATATCAGTATCAAGCTGTTATCATCGTTGACCTCGCATCTTCTATGATCGAGCACCATCCTCAAGACATTTTTTTGTGTTAATAACAGACATGAATTTCTCCCTTATTCTTTTCGCTCTCTTTCTTTCTCTGTTCCCGAGTGAATGAAAGGAAAAAAAAGAGAAATAAAAAGAAAAAAGGGAAGAAAAAAAGAACAAAATGAAAACTCAATCTTTCTACGTAGAGCAACGTTAGAACGTAAACTTCTATTGTTATATTCGTTGAATACGTTTTCGTTCGATCGATATTTTGGAACAGGTGAAGCCGGGTCTGAGAAAGAAAAGAAGCCGTGTCTTTGACCGAACAAATTTCAAAGAAGAACGCGGAGAACTGAGCGGGAGCACGCACGATAACGTAATAAAGTACGCTAACGGCGACGCCCGTCGAACGAGCGACGCTGATAAAGACCCTCCTCCTCCGATCTGTGTATCTACGTAGGTACCTTTGTCGCAACATACGGGAGTCATATGTACATACACATACGTGTGTGTATATATATATATATACACACGTTTATATATATATACATATATATATATATATATAATAAATACTTCATCGATGAACAATATATATGTACGTGTGTAGCTTTCGTTAAACCACCTGTGTAGAGTTATATGTCCACACTTTCCTCCTTCTTACACCTTCTGATGTTTCTACTTGTTACTACTTATTATAGTAAACCCGCGTTCCTCCTTCCTACGCGACTTCTTCTCTAGTTGAATACTTTCACTGCAAACTTCATGATGTTTTCAAATTTTCCTTGTTATCAAACACGTCTCTTGAAGTATTGTAGGAAAGTTTATCTCAATAGTATGTAAACATCGTGAGTTTACTATTGTATTCCAATGAGGTCATCCATACGTTTCCTACATTGTTTATTTGCGATTAGATCGATTTGTTAGATTATAAATATTGCATTTATGAAGCAGGATCTATACCGTCTACAATTTTGACAGAATTATATTTGTCTGATATTTCAATTGTATTATAAAATATTTTTGATTTTTATTTTATGCCATTGGAATTATATACGTATTTGTCTTTATGAATTTATTCGACGTACATTCGTCGAATTAGTTTATAAAATGATTCTTATTATATTGTCTGATAGTTTATAAAATAATATCTTATTATATTATATTTCAAATTTATACTATTCTTATACAATATTAACATCCGTTAGGTTTTCACTAACTTTTGGTAATAATATACGAAACTGCATAAGCCAATGCAAGATATAAGGTAATGCCATACTTATACTTATATATAAATTATATGGTATAGGCTGCGTAGAGCCAAACGGACAAAACCACAAACCTCTTCTTGTGGCATCGCGAATGTGATGACTTAAAAAACTTGCAGACACAATCCAAGAATATTGATTCAATGATGGACAGTTGAAAGTCGTCGAACTCAAAATTAGAATGAGCCATAACAAAATAGGAATAGTGGTACAATGCAGGAATGGTCGTTTGTTTAAGTTTGTGGCATCCTAAAAGAAATGACAAGAGTTAAAACATCAATACGTTTTTGTTATTACAAATAAGATAAATCAATAAAAATGCTTACACTCAACTTCCAACTGCGCGCAGCTAAAAAATGATCTACGTCGATGAAAGAAGATAAGGCAAATGAAAAGAATATATCGTGCAAGTTTTGTACGAAAGATTTCTTTGATAAAATTATGATTAACGTCCATGTTAAACCACCCACAATAGCATGAGTTAAATTATCTAAAATTGCACGTGCCACTGCAGTTTGAACATACTTCAAAGACATGTCACCCATAAACGAACTTATACCTATTAAACTTGTAAGTCCTAATTTCAAAATTAAGTTCCATTTTCTATGTAATATCATGTTAAATACAATGGAATTATTTACAAACGTTTAACCCATTATAACCTGTCACAAAGTGACATCATAAAATTTATAACATAAAAAACCACTTATTATATAAAAATTATAACAACGAATTAGTTGAGAAGCTGTTTTTAATTATTTTATAATTTTTTTATATAATAAACTGACAATCATGATAATATAAAAAAAAAAAAGAGATCTTCGTAAGAAAGATAGTAAAAAAACTTATTGACGGAGGGTCTTCATTTCATTTGATTACAGGAACTTTAATTGTAGTATGTTTCCACTTATTTTTGCGGGAAATAGAAAGTAAAGTCACTCTAATAAATGTCACATATATATTTTTTACATTGATCCTTTGTCAATCAAATGGCATGTTCGTTTCATCGTGAACTTTTGTCCATCCTAAACGTTCTCGTTTTAACGCATTATTTCCAACATGTACAAGCATCGCACGATCGTCATTTTAAACTTCATGTTATGGCGACGAAGAGTTGGCAATAAAATGATAATGCGCATGCGCATAGTTATACTCTGACTACAGAGGAAGCGACATATGTATTTGAATACGAAACAATTTCTAGTAATTCTTATTTCAGCCGTTGGTCGAACGTATCCAATGCGTAAAAGCCAGCAGAAGATATCCACCAAATGTTAAGAGTCGTGCCGATGTGTCAGAAAAATTTCATGATTGCAGTACTGTATCATATATTGTATACAGCACTCTCGTGTATGACGTTCTATCGAGATGGTTCCGTCAAGTGGTGAGATATAATTATAGGAGCGGTGTTTTTCCAAGCCGATTGTAATGGTATGATAAAATATATCATTGCAAGGAAAGCTATCTTTCTATTTACGGATGTTTATAATTGGCATGTCTCACGGCTGTGAAAATGGAAGTAGAGAGCACAGCAAAACGGGACGACGTTCAACGTTTAACAGATGATTCCGCAAAAGTTACTGAAGAAAATAAAGAGACTAATATTGAGAATACCGGTAGAGAATCGTCCTCGTATTTTATATCAGCTGAAAATGTAGAAGAAAAATTACTTGACGTGGAAAGTCGTAAGTTTTATACAAATTTCACATTTAGTGAACAAACACAGAAAAAGAATCTTACATTGAATGATAGTTCGAGTAAAAGAAATATTGACAAAGAACATTCAGAAAATTTTTTCTTCTTAGATAATAAAGATTACGATGAGGAATGTAAGACTGATTCGATGGAAAAGAAGATAGAAGATACTAGTAATATTCAAACACCTCAACCTCCATTAGTATTTACAATTGACTTTGGTAACAACAAAGAAATTGACAAAGTCAAATATCAAAATCTGTTTGAGAGATACAATGCAAGACATAGACGAAATCTTTCTACATCTAAGGTGAATAACTTAGCACTTTGTTTTATTCTGATAATTACTAATAAACGACAATGATTGTATATTGATTTCTATTGTAATTAATTTCTAGGTAGAAGTAAGTGGGAAAAAAGGAAGTGCATTAATGTCTCCCAACTTGGTACAAAAGCAGAAAATTCCTAGTACCCATTCTGAAGGTTATTTCAGCAGCGAAGATGATACAAAACGTAAAACTGATTCACTGACAGAAAAATTAAAACAATTAAGTAATTTTTTTCTTTTAATTAAAATTAAATCACTTGATTTCGATTCGATAAATTACATCATTGGCATGCTTCAGATATCATCAAATCTGTTTGTAGATAAAATCTGAATAAACAGAAATAAGTTATCGCACCTACATTTTACCATTTTACATCATAATTCTAAAAGATCTATTTTTATTGATTGCATTTCTATAGATATATGTATATTTTTGTTACTTATATATATAAGAATACTATAAATTTCAATTGGTATACTGTGTATTTGAAGCCCATATTAGTAAAGCATGACTCATCATGAAATCATCTTTACCTTGCTTTTTAGTATTCTTCACAAGTACATTCAATATGCCTTGAGTAATGCATGTCTATAAATATATTAACGGAATCATAATCATATTTGTGCATACTAAAGATATAAATTTTTTGCAAATTAATATAATATAATATAATAAACATTTATATATTTCTATTATATTAAAGGTACAAAATCCATACATAGAACGCATTCTCTCTCAAAGAAATCTGATATCGATTTCAAATTACGTGATGCTTCAAATAAACAAGAGTTAATGACAAGGTCTTGTGACGAACACACAGGAGATGCGAAAGTATCAAGGAAGAATCTTTCATTGGAACTTGATTACGCGTCGAAATCAAACACGAAGACATATTGGACATCTCAAAAATCAGCAACTATCAATGATTTAAGTCATATTGAGGCATGTAATTATGATGATGATTCAAATGAAAAATCATATACAAAGAATATAGAATATATCGCCAGTGACAATACATACGATAATGAAAATTATTTTGAGACATCTATGAATAGCTATTCCCAAAAAACGTCAAATATTAATTATACTTTAAACGATTATAATTTTGAAAATCCAATTCCAAAAGATATCAATTTGTCCAGCAGCGTTAGTTGTACTATGGATTTAAATATTAGCAACATAGAAGAAGATACAAATTTAGATGTATTTAATGTGAGTAACATTGATGTTGGTTCTGATGGAACAGTAAGTGAAGCTGGAACATACACCATTCATAAAGATTATACGGATGAAGAAAAAGCAAGGATGGATATTGATAAAGTTTTCAGTGTTGGCGTTTTAACGGAAGAAGAAAACAATGAATCTTATGTTCATAGTTTTAAGGTATGTAATTAAATAAGCTTATATAAAAAAATTGCAATATATCCTAATGAGAATTTTTTTCCATAGATGAGTATTTCACGAGATAATAACACATGGATATCGGAGTGGGCTACTCAAGTTGCAGAACATAATTCTTTACCACCAGCAATTGGTGGTCCTACTGGTCGTACTCCTCCTTTAAGTCCATCAAAGATACCATCTCCAATACATTCTAAAAGTCCAAGAATGGCACGTTATCGACATGTATGTATTTATAAACATGTAGATAGAAAATTAATTCAAATATAAATATTAAAAATTTATACAGGAACCAAGCGATAACAATATGGATACAGAATCATATTTACGCATAAAGGAAAGAATAGATTTAATATCAAACCAACATAGCTTAATTGACTCGGGTGGTGAATCTGATGAGGACACAAGCAATAGTTATAATACACCACCACACAGCTCACAACGTACACCAGTACATAATTCTTTAGCAAGGCGTAGTAGTTTGTCTGAATCTTTATTCAGAAGAATTAATACCAATGATAATCGAAGAAGTGTTCGTAAATATTATAACTCAGATAAATCAAAGACTGAAGATGGTGGTACAGAACTATTAAAGAGTCCGTCCCGAACTTTAGCATCTCATTATTTGGGAAGGAGAAGTAGTTCCTTGGATAGGTAATTTAAATAATAAATTACTTACATGTGAATGTAGTAATCCTCTCATTAAAAATATTCATATATTATTACAGAAAAGATTATACTTCCGATACTACAGAATCAAACACGTCCAGAAAAAATAGTATGAAATATTCTACCAAGGATGATGCCAAACATACCAATAGTCCTGTTTTAAATCGCCTAAGGCCATCTACACCAAAATTGACAAACAGTCCTATTGCATCTCGTAAAACATCATCAATGAAAATTATTAATTCGCCTATGTTAGAAAGAGCTAAACATTTGACGAAATCTATGCCACAAGCAAAAAATATAGGATATTTTACTTGCGTTGAAAATAGGTATTTATCATTATTACATATATTTTTGTACATTAGAATTTAATTTCTATAGATGTTCTTAATCTATGCTATACATTTTTAGTCCATATATGTTAAGAAAATCGAATAGTGCTACAAATTATCATGAAGGAGGTTCTGTTCATAATAAAGAAATTTGTATAAGTTCTGGGATACCACGAAATTTTCTTGAATTGCAACGGCAATTAAACATACAAAGATCATCAAGTAATGCTAGTATTGGAAATTTAAAATCTCAAGCCATACTATCTCGACATAGTAGCTTTAATAGTAGTGATATGGATAGAATTTCTACTAGGAATAGATTTCTTGTTGCTTCCGATAGTAGCAGTGAAACTGGAGAACAACAATCAAAATCTCCTATACATCCTATTTCTTCTGGTATTAAATTGAATAGAGCATTTAGCATAAGAAGAGCAAGGTATTGGCAAAATAATAAATTTCTTACAAACATATTTATATATACATTATTGAATGAAAAATCATTATCAACATTTTAATAAAACATAATTATAACATTTATAGATTAAATTGTGAATCTGATACAACACCGAATACGACGCCGGAAGAAAGACGTCGAAAAGCTCAGACTGATGTTAAGACTACAACATCAATAAATAAACAACAAAGTTATCAACGTGGGAGGACAAGTAGTGTTAGTGCTTTCAATAAAGATGCATTAAAAGCATCAGAACCCTCCAAATCTAGAACACCATCTATCTCCAGGAATGATGCTGGCAGAATAAGCATAAGAGCACCAAAAAGTTCTTATGTAAGTTTAAAAGTTAAGAAACAGAATCTAAAAATAAACATCAAAATATAATATTATTATTATTATCTGCAGCATGCTTCTACTGGACAAAGAAGCGCACAGAAATCTAACAAAGAAACTAAAAATTCTGGCAGAAGTAATTCAACGCTTACATCAAAAGAGGTAGAGTTTCAAAATTGGAAAAGAAGAAAAAGTTATGATCCAATGAAAGCAGCTGCAGAAGGAAGAAAAAAACTTGTTGATGGTTCGAAAAAACATCATAGTACTGAAGATAGCTCCGGAAAGTATGTATTTATTGCAAAAATCAATGTTTTCAATTAAATTTATATCGATAAATTTTAACATAAATTTTTTTTAGTCATGATAATTCTGTGTTACGCTCAGCTAGTTTTCATGGAACTGGTGGTACTCTTTCATTAGCAAATGAGTGGTCTGATAATGAATTAAATTACTCTCAAGATGAAAATCAAGCACCTCCTCCGTGTAGCGTGCAATTGGTATGGAAATATATTTTCAAGGATTTTGAAAAAAATATATTTTATGATTCTTGTAATTCAATGTATTTTGAATTCATTTCTTTGAATTCATATAGGAAAGTGATAGCGATCTAGAAACTTCATCATATTTACAAACAACTCAAAATGTTGTCTCAGCAATGTCAGCACGTATGACAGGATATAATCCTTCGTTAGCAGATTCTGACAATGAAAGTGATGATGATACAAGTCAAAGTTTACATCAAAGTACGTCAAAAGTAACGCATCAACCTAGCGACACAGAAACAAGTGATGAACAACACGTTACACAACCCCCAATTTCTAATACTAAATATAATAGAGCATTTAGGTAAATATATAATATAATTTTTGTACATTAGATAAATTCTATCAATATGTATTAACGTTATATGTAGTTTACGTAGGGCAAGGCTAGAACCACAACCAACAAAATCAATGAATTCAAGTATGAATAAACCCAAAGTTGCACAGGAAACACGTGCAAAGTTAGAACATAACACTAGTATAAATAGAACTGATTCAGGACGTTTCAGCATGCGAGCTAATAGAATCTCAAGTGCTGTAAGTTTTAATCCCAAACATTTATAAACCTTTGTAGTATGTGTGTATGTATGTGTGTTCATATATAATAAAACATATATTTTAGGGCCTTAAAGGTAAACCAAAGGAAACAAAGAAGCCTGTTACACCAAATGCAAGAGAAGTAGAAATGCAAAATTGGAAACGTCGTAAGAGTTATGATCCCATGAAAGCAGCACTAGAAGGACGAAAGAAAGCTAGTTTATCAAAGAAATGCACTAATTCCAATCTCTCACCAAGGTATAGTTTGAAATATTTTCTTTGTCGTAAAAGGAAATATAAAAACGTTCATTTCATTGTCTTATTAATCATATAAGTAATCATTTCACTATGTTGGTAGGACTGATAGCGATCGATAATATAAAGATAGAGATCGTCGATGCAAGCAAGTGGTACGATAAAAACTTGTTTGAATTTAATGAACTTATAGATTTTTTCAAGAGATATGATTATCTGGGATTGATGACTATTTTTACATACGACAAATTTCTCGAAAAAATCAATAAGTAATAACTCTGCTTCCTGATTCTGCTCGTTGTTTACATTCGTTGCATCCAGGAATCAAGAAGTGTTCATTGTACAAACTATCTGGAACGAATCTGTTAATAGAATTTTATTTGTTCACTATCGATTCCTGGTCAATTTAATAAGCACTAATTTTTTTCATAACATATTTATAATATCCATTGAGTGCTTTTACTTCATCAATATTATGTGTCTATCAATTGCAATAAGAAACTCAATAGGATGCACAACGCTGTAATTTCGTTTCACTTTGCCAAAATTTTAGTCATGTTAGAGCTTTTATGGTTGTGTGGGTGTGTGTGTGTGTGTGTGTATGTTGGCGCGCGCTCGTGTGTGTGCGTATTTTTCAGTGAAATATCTATAAAGCAATAGATTGATATTCCTATTTATATGTAAACTATAATATTTCGCTTTTATGACAAAAATTTGTTTCTTTAACAAACTAAATTTAAGAAAACGAATACTTATATTTAATAATTTATTTGGATTAACATTTTTAATTATTTTTTCTTTTTTCAGTTCTGTATTATTAAACTTTGTTTTGCATTTGCCAGTGGCATTGAAAAGAAATTTTATGTTTTAAGCAGTATGAATAATTAAAGCTTCAATTCTTGTTTTATTCAAGGAATGATAAATTTACTTATTATGTATTATTTTTTAGCCATGTAGCTAGATCACAAAGTTTCCATGGTTCAATGGGTCTAGGCAGTGGAGACTGGAGTGATGAAGAATTAGCTATATCTGCGGATGAAGCTCCTCTTTACTAAATCAGGTAGCAACTGTCTCTAGGATTAAAATGTGCAACTATATCGAAAGTAAGATAAAATGAATTTTTATAGACCTTCATGTACATAATTAAACTAACAGGAGCTACTTTGCAAAAAATTTTATGCACTCGTAATCAGTTTCAGAAACGGGGAAAAAAGAAAGAGAAAAGAAAAAAAAATAAGCTGTAGCCAAACATTTTATATATTAAAAATTTGTATAGCCTGCAATATATGATATAGAGAGATCTCTTGTTTGATTCAATTATTTAAACTTTTTATTAGTATAAGCACTGTAAGCAGATTAATTTTGTTTTCTTTTACATTGGAAAAGACTAAACAAATATTATGCAATACATATGTAGTATTTGAAACTTCGTGCTTATCACTATTATCTCTCTAAAAGATAATTATAAAACTAATTTATTAAATTAGTTTATCTATGATCGAATTTATTTTATAATAATTAAATAGTTTGTAGTCTTCAGTATTTATGTAATAATGTTATAATATAATGAATATATACACTTTTCTATGCTTGATATATTGAAAAGAAGTTTCTAAGAAATTTTTATGACAAAATGCTCTCTATGTTATTGTATTACAGACGTAAATTTTGTTTAATTTATTCATTTATCGATATAATAACTATAACGGTGTATTTCATGTTAAATTATATACCATAAAAAGAAATTGAAAATTTTATAGTAAACCAATAATTTGCTTTGCTACATAATTACGAGTGCACATAAAATACATATGTTGCTTAAACTATAACTATGCAATAAATTAAAAAAAAAATTTTGTTTTGATAAAATGAATTATTTTTTTATTTAATAAAATGAATGTGATTATTATATGCTTTACAGTAATATAATAAGTATTGTAGTTTACTATTGATTTAATTAATTTACATGCTTTTTTCCATCTAAGCTATGTAAATAATAGTAAACCCATTAAATTGATCCTAAAAATTGAACATCTTTATATAGTTTGTTGAACGTTATGATCTGAAGATAAAAAATTATAGCATTAGATATAAGCTATTCATTGCGTATTTAATATCATTCAAATATCACTACATCTTCCAAAAGTTTTTTTTATTGTTGTTTAGAAAATTCTATTACATGTTTGTTGTGCCTGTATTGCTCTATTACAAATTTAATAATTTTGCATCTCCTGACAGATACATTTTGTCATACTCCAAAAGCAAATATAAAAGAATTATTGTATACTTAGCTTCCTTTGAATATTGTAAATTAATCAAAAATTAGTCTGACTACAATTACATTTTTATTGCACAATTTTATAAAAATCAAAAATTTTTCTTCCTCTTATTATCTATTATACACATATTATTGAGAATATATTGCAATGATAAAAATAAGAAGAAAAATATAGATCTTCTCTGTAATAATAACCTCTAAAGACAAATAATTGTAATTACATCTTTTCCCAATTTTTCTTTTCTTTTATTATTTTTTCTTCTCTTTGTTGATAAAATACATAACATTATAAACAATATCTACTAAGAACTAAATATATAATTCAATGCAAAAAATATATTCATTTTCTAATAGATAAAATTAAAAATTCTAATAGGTTATTACAATTAAGTATCATTCATAACAACTTGAGGAAAGATAATTTTTATATCTTGCATTGAATTAAAAGAAAGGTGCTAATTAAACAATTGATTGCAACGGTCATCAAACGCGGCTATATAAATATAGTCAAAAAATTAAACATGAATTTATTATTAATAAATATTGATTACCTATTCATATAGAATTTAATCTTCTAAAGTTGGTACTGATATATTGTGAAAAAAATTAGCTTATTTTTTACTTGTGATATGAATTATACTCTCTGTATACTTTATATAGTACATTATATATAGACAATTGTATTAGGAACAAATTATTATAGTATGTAAGCTCTTATATTATATGATAGTATATATATATATTATAGGTTTTTATTTTTTAATTCCACATCAATGTTGACATGTTCTTCCTTGCAAATGTGAATGGGCTTCCAATGAGAAGATCATTGTATAACTATAAAACAAATATTTTGTTAATTCCGACAAAACTTAAAGAAGGACAATGTTTTTATTAACTATGTCCTATAGCATCACTTTATGATCGCTGAAATATATATTTACTCGTGCTTTTCGATTTACAAAAACCAAAGTATGCTACAATTCGAATAATTGATAAATGATATCATTTATATCAATTTATATTAATTTATACTAACATTTAAAGAATTATGTTAAGTCAATTGCGTTAAAATATAAGTTATGATTTAAATTTTTATTTCTATATATAATAAATTAAAAATAATATTAATATCACCAATAAACCCTCCATTTACATAATATTAACATAAATGCAATTAATTCTACATTATGTATTTGATTATTCTTATTCATTTGCACACAATGACAACCAATATATTTTTATATATGCAGTGCCTAATATACGTTCAATTCTATTGTTAAAATAATTTTATAAAACATGTAGGTTGGTTCCTATTCTCATATTTGTTTTCTGTAATGTGTAGGAGAATAATAATATATTAAATAATAATGTATGTTAAAAACATCATAACCTAACGAATATATAGAGTGACGTGAAATTTTTGGTATAGTTTTTAACCTATCAACACAAAATCTGAAAAGAAGATATTTATTATAAATCTCAAATATTGCATTTTTAATAACATTACAAAGTGACGTATTTTCTACCTTTTTATTTATAATAAGTAAATATACATATATATCTAATATTAAATTGATGTTTTTTTATTTATTGATTTCGATGCAATATTAAAATATATCATTCAAGAACATATATATTACATTATAATACATATATGCATTATATATATATATATATAAACAATATTAAATAAATTAGTTTTATATATTTATTTACCTTATGTAGCTTTTTAATGAAGAAATTTAAGATTTTATTAAGGCTTATTAATACTTTATTAATACTTCGAAATTAAAGCACACAATACTCTATATACTTTACGAAGAAATGAATGAATTCTTGATAAGTTGGTAACCCTGAATGCACATGCGTTTTTAACCTCGTTATTTCAGTTAAGAAAATTTTATTGCCACGTTTTTATTAAGTTATTATAAAATATGGTGCGAAAATTAAAATATCATGAGCAGAAATTATTAAAGAAAGTTGATTTTATTTCTTGGGAAGCGGATAATAATTTACATGAAGTCAAAATCTTGAGACGTTTTAGAATTCAAAAAAGAAGTGATTATACAAAGTATATAAATTATTATTCTGCATAATATTTGAAACATTTAATCTAAAATATATGTTCAGTATGAGATTTGTAACTTGAATATTTTCATTTCATAGATATAACAAATTGTCACGTCAAATTCGAGAATTAGGAGAGAAAATTAAGGAGCTCGATGCTGATAATCCATTTCGCATAGAACAAAGTGCATTGTTATTGGAAAAATTATATATGATTGGTTTAATATCTACAAAATGGGATTTATCTCTTACACAAAGAGTATCTGCAAGTTCTTTTTGCAAAAGACGATTGCCGATTATCATGGTTCATAATAAAATGAGTGAAAATTTAAGAATGGCAACGCAATTAATCGAACAAGGACATGTCAGAGTGGGGACAGAAATAGTAAAAGATCCAGCGTTTTTAGTAACAAGGTAATAAACAAATTAACATATTAATTTAAGATATTAATATTATATAAATAGAAGATTGTTAATAAGTAAATAAC
This sequence comes from Vespa velutina, assembly GCF_912470025.1. Taxonomy (NCBI): domain Eukaryota; kingdom Metazoa; phylum Arthropoda; class Insecta; order Hymenoptera; family Vespidae; genus Vespa; species Vespa velutina. The sequence goes on along the minus strand of NC_062199.1, from coordinate 5,027,718 downwards.
TATGTTACTATTCTAGAAATCTTGAAGATTTTGTAACATGGGTCGATACTTCTGCTATTAAAAAGCATGTATTAGAATACAATGATGCTGTAAGTATTTCATAAAACATTAATGCACACTTTTTATTTAATATATGTCATTTTTTTTAATTTTATGTTATCTATTTTACAGAGAGATGACTTTGATATGGTGTAATTAAGTGCGGGAGATAAATGTTTCTATTCTTTAAAATAAATAAGTTATTTTTCCATTCTAATGAAATGAATCATTTATATATACCTCAATACAATAATATAGTTATATTTTTTTATGTGAATTATTTTTAGAACGATATGGATTGTATGTATACATGTCATGACTATTTGCTTTAGTTTGTGTAAGATTTGTTACAGCAAGACTGATCTCAGAAGATAAAAGTGGACTAGTACTTTTATCTACTTTTTCATTTAAATTTGTATTTGTATCAGTATTTTTTATATCTGGATTTATAACTTCTGTTTCTAATATGGTCTTGCAAGTATCCTCAACATAGGAGCTACATAATTAATTATGTATTATATATTATACATTTTTATAAAAGTAAACATGAATATAAAAACATATTTACTTACTAAAAATAAAAAACATCTTACCTAAGTGTTAATAAATTCTTAGCAACTTTTAGTACTTTCTTACGTCGATTCAATATAATACTTTTTAATATATTGAGTTGGCCAATATAATCAGGTTTTTTGGTAAAATCTATTTCACATTTCATACTTTGAAAATCGAAGTACTTTGGTATTTCAAATGAATTCATTCGAGTTAACTGTTTACTTTGTATTTTTAAATTGTACAAACTTTTAAAATCTGTATAATGATTTCGCATTTTTTGACAATATTGTGTATTAGCATGTTTTGTAGTCTTATGGTGTTTAGAGTCTATAGAATAAATCTTAGGTAGAATTTTAGGTAGAGGTTTAAAGGTAGAATTTTTATGCTTTTTATTTGAAGTTTCTAATTTCTGCCTCTTCCAAGTATTCATCGTTAATTGTTCTGTATCTTTTAATATTCTATCTTCTATAATTTTGGGTTTAGTATGAATAAGATTTTCTGTATAATTATTAGATATACACATTTTTGTTGACTCTTTCATTGGACTTTTTTTATCTAATAATACATGTTTTTCTTGTAATGTAATATTACTTTTGTCATTGGTATTTAATACTAGTGAAGATAACTTATTTTTATAAGAAAAAAATTGAGGATTCTTCAATTTTTCATTATTTTTATTAATTATTTCTTGTTTCGAATTTTGCTTGTATTCGTTTAATAATGAATTACGATCTTTGGATTCTTCATTGAATGATTTACATTCGTTAATAGAAGACGCGCTACCCAAGCTGTATATAGATTTTAAAACTAGTTTACAATCAGAACAAAAACTGCCAAATTTCTCTAAATTATTAGAACAATTATTACTTTCCATTGTACATAAAAAAAAATTATACGTTTTTAAAATAGTACATATATTAATGTTTGTCAACGTGGGGGAGGAAACAACAGTATATCCATCTGGTGTTAAATAAGAAGAATTAAAAATGAATATTTCACAAATGTAATATCAATAGATTTATGATTTACACATTGTATAATATTAATTAATAAACTTGTATTGTTTATTAAATTATATCGAAAGTATGAAATAAATTTGAATTGAAATATAAATTTTAATTAATGAAGCTGAACATTTATTGAAAATTAATTTTTTTCATTATTACAATGTACAATCATAAATTTGTTTTTTTCAAATCAAATTTGATTTGATTTATGTTACTACATATGATATTTGCATTTCTATGTGATTGTATTGAAAATATAGTAATTAGTCGACACTAAAGTTCTTCAAAAATTATCAATACTCATTGTTATAAACAAAAAAAGAAATATACCCATTCATATACATTCCGTTGTACAAAATCAAAGATTTAAATATTTTATACAAATAGAATAGATATTCATTATAATTACAAGTATTATTTCTGACACAATCATTCCTTTCAATAAATTTCATTGTAGGGATTTATTTATGTCAAATAACAATTTGACAATAGTAAAGTTTAAACTAAAAAATCTACATATTTTGCATACTGCACACATATGCAACATAGATATTTATCAAAATCAAAATTAATTTGGCCACATTGTTGAAACAAAGATTGCGTGCTTAATGCATAGCCACTGGCTTATTTCCTTACAATGATAATTAGTATTTATTATGATACAAATGTTATATGTTAACATTTTTACAGTAAAATCGGCAGTCATTGCTGGTCTCTATGACACTGCTACCGCACTGCAGATCATTGCTATGTCATAGAGAGTATTTAGGGTATTTTGCTATATTTTATTTGTTTATGAATCATCCAAAATTTTTTATAACACTCTATGACAATGGCAATAAGCTGAATGGGAGTTTGTGTCGGCTCAGGTCCCCAAGTATCCCCCTTCCTTCTTCTACTATTTACAAAATTCTCACCTCACAATCTCTTCAAATACTGGCAATTGCATCTTGCACAAAATGTGTAGTTATAATTTCATTATTAAGTTTGAATAATTTTGTATATCTTCTGAATTATGTATTGCTGCATATTTTGTCATTTAATGATATCAATTATGAAGAAAAAATAAATATATGAAAATGACATGTTCGTTTCATCGAAATATTGTATTTTTGAAAGCTAGAACATTCCCTCAGGAATAATTTCAAATGTTTGTAAATTTAGTTTTACTTCTTTAGATAGTATTTATTATTAATAAAAAAAAAAAAGGTAATATATTATTATTATAAAAATATATATAAATGTCATTATTATTGTTATATACCAATGTTTTCACATATTTCTTTATAATTGCTACAAAAAATTTACATTACTATCTATTATTTCGTTGATTAATTGTGTCATTTATACACACTTTATCTATGTACTTTATGGTACATAGATTTTGTTACATATATATTGTAACAGTTAATCAAATTTTGTTCATCTTATATGAATTCCTTTCCTGACCATTACTACTCTTTTTATACATATTTTTGTACATACCCTACTCTATCGATTAACTCCAGTGAGATACTAAGCAGAAGAGCTACTTATTTAATTTAGAAAAGTGTAATAGAAATGTTAGAAAAAAAAATTTTTCCTGTTTTACTATAGTACATATAATAGTACGGATATATACGGATTTTTCCATAAATGGAAAATTATTTATACAGTGATTATCGTTTTTCATCGATAATTTTTGATAGACATAAATATTATTTCAATGTTAACAAAATATATGTAATACATTATATGCTAAGTATCTCGGTGATTAGGAATCGTACCTACATAAAGATATATGTTTCTCCAAGCTTTATGACGTATTGATCATAGAAATAAAATTTCTTTTTCACAATCCTTGGAGAACCGTCCAAGCAATTTATATACTCGTGCTTCTTTCTATGTCTCATTTACTTTATCAAGACCAATATCAAGACATTAATATAGTTGTAATAGAATACAAATTCCGACATAATATTTTATTATTATAGTGTCGGATATTTTTTTTTGATTTTTTTTTTATTTTTTTGTATTTTTTTTTTTTTTTTTTTTAAATAATCACATAAGTGAAGCATGATAAATACAACATAAAACTTTGTATTCATAAATAATTGTTACTAATATATAAAGAATATCTAATATAATATACAGCAATAAAATAAACAAAATACGTAATTATACGTTCTATAGATTTAATAGTTCATATTAGTTCAAATGATTTAGTAAACTGACAAGTAACACGGTTTTAATTTTATTATTGTTGTAACAGATAAATAATAGTGCATTGAGTGCAGTTTTTATAGTTAATAGAATCTATGTATCAATTATAACTTTATGTCTTTATTATATACTATTACAAAATATGAATTAATTATTAGAGGAAACTATATATTTTACTATTCATTCCGTAAGATACTTTCACATATATTTTCAACTTCCATAATTAATGCTTTTTATAGTAACTGTGTGTTCATCTTTCAGTATATATTTATTCATAAATGTATTTTTATTGGTTTTGTAAGAAGATATAGTATAATTTAAACTTAATATCCGTGTCAGATGTCATTGAACCATTTACTAATCATATATCACTAGTAGCAATTACTACTAATATAATCAAAATTTACACCAAGAAATTTACATTACATTACTTGTGTACAACGGTTATTAATTGAATATAATTAATGAGATTTGTATTAAAATGCGAATTTTAGTGTCGACTTCTTCTATATTAATGTAAAACTTATTTGTTTTATAAAATTAATATTTTTAAATACGTGCATACTAATATAATAAAAGCTAAATAAAAGAATAGTCGAATAATTTTGCAGTAGTACGATGTTATGAGATTATTTTTATATTGTAACAAAACATTTCTATTGTTTTCTTTTTTTCCTAATTTTTATTTGGTGTAAGAAATTGTTTAATTCGAAAAATGTATCTAAGTTATAGTATCATTAATACCTTTACTCATTAAGTTTTAAGTTTAATGATACATTAACACAATGATTATGACACTATATGAATAGTGTACTATTATAACAAGACATTAATATATTGCTTTTATATTAATGTAAGTAAAAATCTGTATAAAAATGGAAAGATTACTAAATAATGGACAATGAAATTTTCCAATGTTAATCCGTCCTAATTATAATAATAAAATGGCACAAGTTGTTTTATATTCACAAACAGTTTTACTTTTTTATGATGAAATTATGAGTAAAACTGTAACCTAGAAATATTGTAATGAGAACAATATGCATTACCTCTTTATGTAATGACAGTTGGCGCATCGCGTCCAGTATGCTGAGATAATTTACTTAAATCTAATGCAATGTTAACTAACGGTTTTAAAATTTGTTGAGCATCTTTTTCATAAACAGATGGATCATTTTCGTAGCTATCAATATATAAACGAATCGTTGCTCCCGAACTTCCAGTTCCGGATAAACGATATATTATACGAGAACCATCTTCAAATAATATCCGTAGGCCCTAATTTATAAAATAATATAATAATAATAATAATAATAATAATAATAATAATAATAATAATAATAATAATAATAATAATAATAATAATAATAATATAATTAAAATAAATTTGTGAGACTATGAAAAGCTTAAATCCTACCTGTTTATTGGCTTGACTTCCATCAATAGGATCAGTATATGAGTAATTGTCTGCAAGTTTGACAGTATAAGTTTTATTTCCAGAGGATAATGTTGTACCAACAAATCCTGCTTTTTGAATTGCAGTTTCGACCTCCTGTATCACTTTATTTGCATTTTCTACTTCACAATTCTCATAGTCATATCTGAAAACATATGTATTATATAACAGTGGTATAAATAAGTCTCAAGTCATTATCTATTGCAACAGTACAATATATAATTTATACCTTGTAAAGAAATTGCGTCCATAACTTTTCCAATGATCTAATAATACGTCTTGAACAGATTTCCCAAGCTTTGCGATAACATTGAGCCATGCAAGACAAGCCCATATACCATCTTTTTCGCGTATATGATCAGAACCTGTACCAAAGCTTTCTTCTCCACAAAGTGATAGACGACCAGCATCCATCAAATTTCCTAATAATATATTTAATTAATTATTCTATAACATACTATATGAAACATACTATATAAAAGAATCTATTAATCATAATATGTACCAAAATACTTCCAACCAGTAGGTACTTCAAAACATGTAACTCCACCTTTAAGAGCTACTCTATCTACAGCAGCACCTGTTGGCATAGATCTTGCATAACCTTTAACGCCGGTCTTTTGAAAATAAGGAATTAATGTCAAATTAGCAGCCAATACTGCTAATGAATCAGTAGGTGTTACAAAGAATGCATTTTTTCCTAGTATCTGTAACAATTTTGAAGTAGCAATTTCAATAAAAAAATTTGTTTACTTTATTTTATATAATTTGTTCAGATTCAATGTTATTACCATATTTCTATCTCCATCTCCATCAAAAGCAGCTCCAAAATCATTTTTAGGATTATTTTTCATGGCGTTTACCAAATCTATTGCATAAGTTAAATTTGGATCAGGATGAAGTCCTCCAAAATCTTCTAATGGAGTTATATTAACAAGACTTGAATTATCCACACCTAATTCATCACTGAATATACGTTTTATATAAGGTCCCGTAACTAGAAGATAATATTGATTATTATATCATTGGTAATTATAAATTTCTATTTGAAAATTATATAAAATCTTGATAATACCTCCATTCATTCCATTAATAAGGACCTTGAAAGCTGGTCTTTGTTTGCTTCCTTGCAATAAACTTTTAATACTAGCAAAATCAAAAATGTTTTTCATAAGCTCTAAGTAATCATTTACAGAATCTATTATATCAATATCAAATGGTTTCCCATCAACTTGAATAGAAACGTTTTGAATTTTATCAATATCTACGTTTATCTCAGGTATTATTTTATAACTTTTGAGCGTTTTAGTGATTTCATAAATTTCATTTGTTACTCCATCTGGGGCAGGTCCTCCATTTTCACAATTAAATTTTATTCCAAAATCAGCATTAGGACCACCAGGATTATGCGATGCAGTTAACACTATTCCTCCTTGTGTTTTGTATTTACGTATTATAGCAGATACAGCTGGTGTAGAAAGGATCCCATTTTGTCCAACTATTAACCTTCTTACCTAAAATAATAGATGTCATTGTCACATTACTCTTCATTTTCGCCAGCTAATGTTGCCAAGTATAACAGAAATAAAAATAATTAAGTAATAACCTAAGAAGATCGTATATGTATTACTTTTATCATAAATAAAATCAAGTTTTTTTAACTATAAACTATAAAGGCATGCAATGAGACAACTTAGATAATATAATTTCTATTAAGTTACATTTAAATATACATATAATAATATTAAAAATAAATGTGTTTTACTCGATAGACATACCCCATTGGCCGCAGTGATTCTAATAATCTTTTTAACAGCATCTTTCCCATAATAACGTCCATCACCACCAACAACAAGAGTACATCCGACACATTGAGAACCCAAAGCATCGAGTATCGCTTGGATAAAATTTTCAGTGTAATGTTCCTGTTGAAAAACCCGAACAGCTTTTCGAAGTCCAGATGTACCCGGCTTTTGGCCTTCGTACACTTTGGTCTCCACTGATAGACTGTTCACTGCGATGGACATGTTTTTTTTTTTTTAATATATTTAAAAGCAACTGAAAAGAAAATGAAGAAGAGTTTCTTTGAAAATTATTTAAAATAAAATAAAAATATGTGTATAGCCTCAAGACACAAGAAACTTCGCCAACGTCTGCTGGCAGACTAAATTCTACCGACGGTGCCTGACTTCGCTGCCAATGACATTCAAGGGCACGAATCAACCATCTTGAAAAATCGCGCCACCACTTAGAAACAGAACTAAAAACATATGTATCTCGGTATTTCTAAACAAGATAAAATGCATGTCTTATAGAACGCTTAAAAAAAGAAAAAGAAATAAAAAAAAAAAAAGAAAGTCGATCAATAATTTTAATTAATTTTTGATCGTTTCTTAACACTAATCAAACTCAAAGTAATAAAGAAATTATCAATGGAGATAAATCATTATTTCTTGTATTTACACAATACTGGATTTCATAATTTTTATTTGACTTTGATTATGACTTCGGTATACGATTAAATATCCGATATTTGACCTCTCTGTCATTCCGATAAATAAATAAATTGTTATGCGTTACTTTTGAATAGAATATGGAGTATTTGAAAAATATGAGGAAATGGTTTATTTTAATTTATAAAATATGTAATATTTTAATATTAATATATAAGATATGAAAATAAAAAAAAAAAGGATCAATTCAAATGATCGGTTAAAAAAAAATTATTGAAAAATAAGAAGCGTTAAATCTTATGTATAATTAATATCTTCATAGATATAACCATGTTTCGAAAGTTTCATTTTGCATTATCGCATTTACGCTTCTAGAAAAGCCCAAGATCAAGTTAAAAAAAAAAAAAAAATGTCGATGCTTACGCACGCATAAAGCAGTTCGTGGTAACCATCAATAAGCAAAATAAGAACACGAACAAAGCCGGGGAAGAGGGCGTATATATTATATCAAGGATCCCTGATATAAGTTCGGGTTTACAAAACGGATACATAGCTGTCTCGAATACAGTTTTCCAATAGACTTTGTAGTGAAAACATGTGCTTTAAATATCATAGTGGTGTTCTGTTCCTTTCTTTTTTTCTTTTTAAAAAGAATTAATATAATTAAAATTATTGTGCATAATTATTTATAAGTATTTTAAGATCTTATTAATTCATATTTTATTTTAAGAAATACGTAGAAAAGAAATATTTATGAGATCCTGTTTAATTATCATGTGTTGCTGAATTTAAAAACGTACGTTATACAATGATTTTTTTTTGTTAGTTTGTTTTTTTTTCACGATAATATGTATAATGCATTCAATTAGATTTAGATTGCATGCAATTATTATTACTATAATAATACTTTGTTTATTGCTAGGATAAAATTATGTATATGTCTACTGATCATTGGAAAGGTAGAAATACATACCATGATAGCGGATCGGAAAGTACACCATTACTTTCTTCAGATTCTCATTGTAGTCATGGATCAGTTATATTTCAAAATTCTGAAATAAGTGATTTAGAATTTCAGTACGTAGACAATTCAAACAGATATACATTAACATTAGAACAGAAATACATTAGATGTAATCTAATATATTATGTACTTTCCAATATATTATGTAATTTATTATGTAATTTCTTTTCATTTATTAACAAGCATCTATATGTTTTAAAGACATGATAATATAGAAGCTGACAGCTTAAATTCAATGGCTACTATTTTTCCAAAAAGATTACTTCCTGTTTTACAAGATAATACATCTACACCAGCAGATATATGTCAATGCTACGGAATACATAACTGTAGCTCGGTAAGAATATCAAAGTATTAGGAAACTAGTATGTGTACGATTTTAGCATTCTTATTTGATTCTATGTTACTATATTAGATAAGGAACAAAAGATATGATGAGAATAATGAACAATCATTGTCGAAGGAATATAATATAGAATATCTATCAAGCAACTTAACAATACGACATGAGAGTATCGAGATTTCAAATAAAGATATTAAGCCAAAACAAAGTTCTTTAGTCACAATGTAAGTAACATTTATGAGTACATAAAAAAGAAAAAAGATAATTTTTTACTTCCATGTAAAGATAAATTATAAGAGATATATGAGTATTTATACATTTCACAAAAAATAGGAAAGGATGAATGATATATTCAGAGTAAAGTTTGCATCAGAAATCATTTCATTTTTTACATGTTATAGACGCTGATAAAGGCGCGATATCTTGTTGCTCAGTAATATTTATATTCGAAATGGAGATACAAAAATATAATCTGAAAATATTGATTGTGATTGATGATAAATATCGGTAAAAATATCCATAGTTCTAATTTTCTTGATTTGTTAACGAGCTTCCCGCTCTTTTTGTAGTTCAAAGTTCAGAGAAGTTATCAAACGATTTGTATTTATTTCTTTTTTTATTTATTTCGAATAATCATAGATTATTCGAAATCATAGAAATAATAATTCGTTATAATTAAATTGAATTTTCCCATCTCTTGTCAATTGATACAGAAATGTTACGAAAAAAAAAATATATATATATATGCAAAAAAGAAAAAAAATCAAAAGTTCAAAAAACACGTTATAAGTTTATTCAGGAAGCACAGAATAATTATGCGTGTGTTTCATAATTTTATCTAAAGGGTTATCTCTCTGTGCTAAAGCCATATAATTGACAAACTTCGTCTTTTAAAATCGCTTTTACTCGTAAACGTTATCCTAATTGGGTCATCGCAAAACGTGTCATTGCTAACTAATCAAATAAGCTCATAAATTTTAAACATTTTTTTCTCTCTCTCTCTCTCTCTCTCACTTTGTCTCTCTCTCTCTTTCTCTTTCTTTCTCTCTGTCTCTCTCTCTCTCTTTCTATAAGAAAGTGATTTCACGAAGATATTTTACGATTAAAGATCATAGATTTCTTAACGAACACGATTACTACATTTTTATTCAACATTTTACAATTACAATTCGAACTTACCGCATTATGGTCATTGTTTGAACGACGATTTTAAACGAACAACGGTCGTCGACCTTCGTACGAGTTGTCGTGAACGCGTGTATGATGATGAATCTTGCATCCACGCCCAACACATGAAGAACCTGATCGATGAGAAAAATAATCGAACGTAATATAACAACGACAACGACAACGACAACGATGAGGACAATGACGACGATAATGACGAATTTCGTTCATGAATAAGAGACGAGTTTTTATCAGAACGACGCCATGAATATACGAGAAAATAAATAACGTTCTTTCGAACGTCTATTAAACTGTTCTTTATAATTTTAACAATGTTCTCTAATAAAGACGACAATAAAAACGGTCTTTTTTTCGGCTGGTTGTACCAGGAGCCGGTGTCCGACCGGTTTGCATGCAGCAAACGTTCTCTCTGCTTGCGTTCACCTCCGTATCGAAAGGGTTAGTGCTCTCTCTGTGTCTGTCTGTTGCCCGGGCGACAGACGAACTTCTCTCTCCCCTTCTATCCCTTCCACCCACCTTCCCTACTACCTAACCTCACCTCATCACCCTCTGTTGGCAGACGAAGACGGGTCAATGCCCTTAGCACCGTCGAACCTTCCTACCAGGCATTTCCAGTATGCGCTTGTATCTAAGAGGTGTGTCCTATGTTCAATGATATTTTATAGACATTTTTTTTCTTAAATCTTTTTCAGGACCTTTTCAAGATATATCTTTCTTTCGAATAAAATATATTCGAATTAATTATTATTTCTAATATGTCCTCTTTTTCCTCTTTTTTTTTTTTTACTTTTTCTTTATTTTATCTTCATTATTTTTCATACTTTGTATTTGTCAAATTAATTTCGATCATGTTTGAGGATGGTTAATTAATACTATTCCGACTAATTAAGAGATAAGACTGTATCAATCGAGAGACTATTTCTAAATGTATTTTTAGAACTTTGAATATTTTCTAGCTCAACCAATCGTATTTTATCGAGAGGGGAAAAGCTCTCGGAGTATTGATCTATTTTTTGTTTTCTTTTTGTTCCTTTTTTTTTTTGTTTTCACGATCAGAAAATAAATGCTTAGACTTTTATTTGGCAGATCGATAATTATATTATTACATGATTTATTTCGCATTGAGACAGATTTAATATACAAGGTGGTCCGATAATTATTATCAACTAAAATATTTATTTCCGTTACGATAATTAGAATAAATTTCTTTAATAGAATTTTAATAGAATAGAAGAGAGAATAATATTACGATAATAATAAATTTTGTTTAACGAAATATTCTCTAACTTTTCACAATTTTATATGTTCAAGGTTGCAAGATTAGGTTAAATCATATATAAGTTTCAATATCAATTGAGTTTTATTAATGATTATTATAAAATTATCTCTAAATCCAAAATATATTAGATATTAAAAAATTTACTAGAATAAATTTTACTTAAAAAAAACTTATTTACAATATAATCAAATAATTATCAGATACCCCTTATGTAACTTTAACGTAGCGATATGTTAAAATTATCTCACCCATATATGTGAAGAATATTCGTTTCCCTGAAATATCCTTGCTTATTAAAGTTTAATCCAAAGTCCAAAATTGTGAAACCGAACTTCAAACCTTTAGCATTATCATTATTTAGCATTATCATTTTCTAAAATAATCATCTCTTCACGTTTATTTTTAGTTTCTCAATATGGAACACGATATTGGGCTCATCTTTGCTTACTATGCCATGGGGTATTCAAATGGCGGGTTTCTTTCCTGGAATTATTCTTGTATTAGCAATGGGTGCTTTGTGTCTTTACACTGCTTATCGTTTAATAATCGTACACCAATATCATGGTGAGCTAATAACGAAAGTAAAAAGAGAAACAATTTTTTTTCATGACAATAGCCTAATTGTTACTTTTTTCAAGGTTCACAAGAGAACATCGAAGTTGTACAGTTGAGTCGAATATATCTTAACAAATGGGTAGAATACATAGCAAGGATCTTTAGTATTTCAGTTTTGTTAGGTGCAATGATAGCCTATTGGATATTGATGTCTAATTTTTTATATAATTCAGTTAATTTTTTTTATGGTAAGATTATGCAATGTCAAGAATGTATTTCACTTTGTATTAGAAAGATAATTATAACTAATTCAAATTTACATTACATTTTAGATAATGTCATGGGACTGCCTACGTATTCTATAACTGATAATAATACAGATATTGCAGAAAGTACATATTTATTTCGAATTAAGAAGTTTACTTCCTAGTAAAGATAATGTTAGTTACGTAAAGAGAGTCACAATGAAACATTTCAATATAATTTCGTATCATAGTTAAACAATCGTATCTATGTTAAATTTACGATTTGTGTTTAGAAAATATTAATTCGAAATATTAACTGCTTTAACATACGCCTGTTTGTTCAATATGCTTGTTCGTTTAATATCTGTGTTTCTCTTTATGTTTCATAGTTATCCATATTTATAAGAATCATCAATGTTAATTAATTGTAATTTATTACACTTTTTTAAAATAAAAAATATATCATCTTATTTACAGTTTTGTGTACAAGAAAAGAAATGTATAATGGCAGTGATATAATAATGGCACAAGAACGCACATTTGATGCTTTAGGTCCAGCATGGGATTTGCACAAAACAGTACCTGCATTTTTAGCTATAATAATATTTCCGCTACTTAACTTCAATAGCACCACATTTTTCACGAAATTCAATTCCCTTGGTAACACAACAATATTATTTTAAAAATGAATAACATTTTTGTTAATATCATTTATAAATAATTCATTTCATATACATGTATTCTATATTTTTCAGGAACTGTATCAATTATATATATAATTATATTTGTTTTAATAAAATCCGCGTCATGGGGGATACATATGGATAAAGCAATGTGGGAAATTAGTTGGGTATTGAAACCTACTTTTCCAGCATTGTCTGGTATGCTAGCATTATCATTTTTCATTCACAATATTATAATTACTATAATGCAAAGTAATTGTGATCAATCTAAAAATGTAAGTAAATTTATATATATATATAAATAATACTTGTATAAATGAAAAGGTTTATAAAATTGTTTTCAAATTGTAGGGTAGAGACTTAACGATAGCATATGGTCTTGTTACAATAACCTACATTATAGTAGGTGTATCATTTTTTGTGTGTTTTCCTCTTGCCAAATCATGTATTCAAGATGTAAGTAATTATATTATACAAAATAATTAAAAATTTTAAGTTAATGAATTTATATACTTTGTCTTTTTTACAGAACTTATTAAATAATTTTAAAGAATGGGATGCTTTAACAATAATTGCTCGTATAGTATTATTATTTCAACTATTAACTGTTTACCCATTACTCACATACATGTTAAGAATTCAATTGATTTCATCAGTATGTAAGACATCTACCATATATAGCACATTAATAACCAATTTCATTTTGATTTCGATCTGTATATTATTTGCTACATTTTTACCATACATTGGAACTGTCATAAGATATACCGGTGCTTTAAGTGGCTTAATTTATGTATTTACTTTACCATGTTTACTTCATTTATCTTTTTTGCGAAAGCAAGGAAAATTAACTACAGTTTCAACAATTGTACATTTAATTATACCAATTATTGGTATATTAAACCTTATAGCTCAATTTTTTATAGTTGATCATTGATATTAGATGTAATGCTTTGACAAAATCATTATTATAAATTCATATTTAATTTTATATAATAAAATGCATAAATTTTGTTAGAGATATTTAAATATCTTGTACGTTTGTTATTATTATTACTACTTTAATTAATATTATTGTAATTTAGCAACAAATAGAGAAAACTTCTCTGAAATACACATTTGTATCTCATTTTGTACTTTTTGCAATTATAAATATTTAATAGTACGATAATCAATATACGTCCAGCAATTACATAGATAAATATAATTTATTTAATATAGAGAATAAATTGTATTACCTATTTTATTCTGAAGTTTGCATTTTTATCTTTTGTATAACCAGACAGTATCAACACCTTCGCCAATAGTTGCAATTGGATTTGTATTAGGAAGAGGAAATCTACAGACTATTATAACAGAATCTTTTTGTAATTCTGTATTAAATTTTTGTTCAATATCTTCCATCTGTAAAAGTGATTTGATATTGTATACAAATATATGAAGTTAAATAAAATAAAATAAAAAATAATACCATTTGTTCAACCCCAAATAAAATCACATTATTATAATTTTGTAAATTACACTTCCATAAATTTCTTCTAAAGAATCGAGTCCGAGATGACAGACCATTTGTAAAAGCTGTTAGTCTAGAATACCATACAAGCCATGGATTTAGTTCTATACCATATGACTTAAAACCAGCTTTTGCTGCTGCTAAAACCTATTAAAAGAACAACATTTTTATTTGTTAAAGATCGTTCTTTTGTTCTTTCATATTTAAGTAATATTTTATGACTTACAATACGTCCATCTCCACTTCCAAGATCAATCAATGAACCTGAACGTCCTTTTAGAGCTTGTAAAACGTTCTGTACTTGTTGATTCGTGGCTGGTACATAAGGTAAACAGATCTTGCGAAATGCTGGACTCACAAAAGGTATACATACTATGCTAATAGCTGTTGCCAATCCTCCTAGTGATAAATCATTATTAAAAAGGCTATTATCAAACTAAAATAAAAAGGATATGTGTAAAATTAAACATTAATTATATACCTGTTGCTGCTATAAGACTAATTCCAAGTTTTGTTAACCTTGGTTTATTATCAATATTATTTGATGTTTCGGTGAAGTACTCCATTTTATATGAAATTATATATAATATATACAGATATAATAATTAATTAAAATATATTAATTATCATCTTATGTCAATGAACAACATTACTTATTATTCTATGATTATAGTATAGAGGTTATGTTTATAACAAAGCATGCTACTTGTATGTTCCTCGTTTTATAATCTATTCAAGTCTGCTTATTCTATCATATCGTCATAACGCGTCTGCGCAGTTGTATGTCATAAATAGGTTAGAAAATTTGGCAATCCAATGTTAGTACTTTTGTTAGGGTAATATTGTATTTATAGTATATAGTAGGTTGGCAATATGAATAGTAGTATATCTTTATATTTACTTGGAATATAATTAAATAAATAAAATATAGAAAGAAATAATTAAGAAATAATTTTAAGATTGTTTCAGACAAAAGTATAATTTATAGAATTCTCTATAATCTTTATAAGAAAATAGAGAAGTAAAATAAAAAGTATGGGTGAACGTTATAATATACATAGTCAGTTAGAACATTTGCAATCTAAATATATTGGAACTGGACATGCAGATACAACAAAATTCGAGTGGCTTGTGAATCAACATCGGGATTCTTGTAGCTCATACATGGGGCATTATGATTTATTAAATTTCTTTGCAATCGCTGAGAACGAAACTAAGGCACGTGTGCGATTTAATCTTATGGAAAAAATGCTACAACCTTGTGGTCCTCCTCCAGAGAAGCCAGAAGATTAAACGTAAGAAATAAATATTTTAATGTTTGCGAATAGAGAGGTTATTAAAGATAAATTTAATCTATGGATTGGAGTATCATTTTTAAGTATTATTGACAAATTAATTGTATGTAATAAAGAAGATCCATGTTCCGTATATTTATACTATTTTGATCATAAATTATATAATTCTTATTTCATTTATACCTTTTTTGTTTTAGGGTTTTGAAAATAAAATCATATTTAAGATTTGAGTATATTCTTAAGTAATGATACATATGTTAGACATTTAAGTTTTTAAATAAATATTATTAGTTAAATATATATATATCTTACACATTTGATTATAAAACCAATTTTATATATCAAGAAGTTAAATAACACTATTCAAAATGCCTATTCAGTGTACTAGAAATTGTGGTAAAAATGCTATTCTTAAAGTAAGTATATAATTTTCACCATATGTATTCTAAATTATATTATAAAATATATACTAATTATTTTGGAATTTAATACTTTTATCAGAGACCTAAGACCGGTGATACATTATGTAAAGAATGTTTTATCTATGCCTTTGAAACCGAAATACATTACACCATTGTAAAAGGAAAATTATTTAAACCTGGCAATAAAGTTGCTATAGGTGCATCAGGTGGAAAAGATTCAACAGTATTAGCATATGTATTGAAAACTTTGAATGAACGCTATGATTATAAGCTTGATTTATTTCTTTTATCCATTGATGAAGGAATTACTGGTAAATTGATGAAATATATAACAAAATAACAAGTAAAAATAATTTTTTATTAATTTAATATACCTATAGGATACCGAGATGATAGTTTGGAAACTGTGGAAAAAAATAGAGATGATTATGGTATACCATTAAAAATATTATCATACAAAGATATATATGGATGGACAATGGATGCTATAGTAGAACAAGTAAGCCATACATTTATCATTTGTAATACATTAAGCATCATATATGAATACATTAATGTGTCAGTAAAATAAACATTTGTTTGTTTAAAATCAATTGTAGATTGGCAGAAAAAATAATTGTACTTTCTGTGGTGTATTTCGAAGACAGGCATTAGATAGAGGAGGTGCTTTATTAGGTGTGGATTGTATTGCAACAGGTCACAATGCGGATGACATAGCTGAGACAGTTCTAATGAATATTTTACGTGGTGACATTGCTCGGTTGCAAAGATGTACGGCTATAATAACGGTTAGATAATTTCAAATTTTTATGAACAAAATTAATACGAAATGCAGGATGATTTGAAATATCTTATTTTTTATTATAGTCAGGAGCGGATGCTATTGTTAGATGCAAACCATTGAAATACGCTTACGAAAAAGAGATTGTTATGTATGCACACTTTCAAAAATTAATTTATTTTTCTACCGAATGCGTATATGCTCCTAATGCTTATCGAGGATATGCTCGAACATTTTTAAAAGATTTGGAAAAAGTAAGACCATCATCTATCATAGATATCATTCATTCTGGTATGTATACTTTTAAAATAAGAATTTCATCATAACAGTTAATATTTATTTTTTTAATATCTATAATACATAGATCATTAAATTTTAATGTCAGGTGAAAGAATGCAAGTAAAGAGCAATGTAAAAAATCCAGAACGAAGGCATTGTAATAATTGTGGATTTGTTTCGAGTCAGGAATTATGTAAAGCTTGTATATTATTGGAAGGTTTGAATAGGGGACTTCCAAAATTGGGAATTGGTAAATCTAATAAAGTTAAACATATATTGAATACAAATATGAATGAAAATGCAAAAAGTAAAGTTGTCTCTTCAAGCATATCTGCGATAGATTTTTAACATTAAAATTCGCATAAGTATATGTTTCCAATATATAAGAAAATCTTTCGTATGCAATAAAATATAAGTTCTTAATTGTTTTCATTACACGAACATTACTTCTCCTTTTATAACACATTTCTTATTGTGTTCTTCCATATTATGTAATGAAATTCCTTACTTTTCTGCAATATTTCAAGTCAAGATGAAATCGAAATGGGTGACAATTGTTTCAATATTGTAACGATTTGATAAAGGCTGTACAATTTTCTTCCGTAGGTAAACACTGTCCAAAAGCTTCGAGTAGCAATGGTTCTTTTCTAATTGCCGTTTCATAATCTTGAAATGATATTTTTCCATCGCGATTGACATCGAGTTTTTTCAAAGTCAATTCTGATAAATCTCGTATTCCTTCATCCGGATCTTCTTCTCCTGGTTGCTTTATTAAACAGTTTCTTAAAAACGTAAGAATATCAATTTAAAAATTGACAGCATAAATAAAAATAGAATACTTTATATGAATTTCATTTAAGATAAAATGTTAAAAAGTATAGTTGCGCCTATCGAGTTTTTTAATTTTTATTATGAAAGAACTAGGAAAATCTTAAGATTTTTAATTAATGTTTAAAATTTTTAATAATCGATAGATTTAATTATTTATTCCTTATAATCATTTATATGAAAATATAAATATTGTGCCTAGAGAAAGGCAATACTTTATACTCGTTTGATAATATTATCATCTTTTATCAATTATTTTTTTGATCCTGACATGATATTGTTTCGTATTATATGTGTGTATTGCCGTATTGACTGTCACCGACTCGAAATTGATTTATCGATAGAATATGATGTATTGCCTATCACCAGGGATCCGCAATCAATGTTAACGATATAATAATATGTATTAATTATCTCGATAAGCAATTTATTGTTTATAATATTACATTTAAAATTTTCATAGTTATTTGAAAATAATTAAAAGTTTTAATATGATATATACATACTTAAACAATTGAAAGATTTCATCTTTCGTAATAAAACCATCATTATTTAAATCGTAAACACGAAAACAGAAATCGGTTTTATCCTGTAGATTGCCACGGAGGAAAACATCGAGACCCATGATCCACGATTCTAATTTAATAGTACCTTCATTTTCGCGATCCCAACAACAAAACAATCGTTCTACCAACGTATCTTCGGTTATAACTTTGAAAGTATTGTGAAGAAGATCGCGAAAAATAGATCTATCGATTCCCTAAAGTATACATTTTTACTATTGATTATTGAATTATATTATAATAAATGATTTGTAAAAAAGAAAGAAAAAAAAAAATACATATTATTCGAATTACCTCGACACTGTGCATTGGTCTTGGCTTTCTGTAAATGTCCATCGATGGATTCACTTGTTGGTGGCCAGTTTGCGTCATTAATTTCTTATATAGTTTGCAGAGTCCATCTAATTCTGTTCTATAACACACATGGACGAGATTTTAAATATATTTTTTTTCTTCTTTTTTTTTTATAAATTGTTAAGTACCCACAAAGTATATAATAACGATTGAGAATGAACGATTTCGAGAATGTTATTGAAAATGTAACATTTTTTTTGTTACATTATTTTTTCTTTGATTATTTCTATTTCGAATTACGAATAATTATATTCTATTTGCGAATCAAACGATCTATCCAGGAAATTTTTAAGATAGTAATAATAAAATAAAAAATAAAAAAAGAGGAGAAAGAAAAAGTAAGAAAAAAAAAATTAATAATAATTTCGTCAGACCTGTTAAATTTAGTCTTCTTCTTGAGAGACTCGATAACCTTGACAATGTAAGCGGAATTTCTGGCGTTTCCGCTTTCCGGCATTTTTTTTTTACGCGGAGATCGTGGCTCTTGTTTCGTTGGCTTCACTGAGGACGGTCTTTTTATGTTCACCGAGGCCTTCCAAGCACTCGTGAGAAATAAGGAAACGCTTTTCATGAGAGTCGTTGTAACATGAACGGCGTCTACCCCTCCGTTACCTTCGACGTCGGCGCCGACGCTGAGTTTCAATGTTTGCTTGTTTTCGTGCATTCTCGGGTTAATGCCTTTCGGTTTCTCGTTTGACATATTTTCTTTTTTCAAAACAAATTGCCTATTTATACAATACAATTAAAATCTGTTACGGTATTATTTTTATTATTTTTTTTCTTTCGATATTAAATTATTATTATCATCGTCTGAATTGGCGTTTCTCAAATTACTACTTCACAAATCTTGAATTTTTAACAAATTACCTTGATTATTTTATAGGGTAGGTTGATATTAATAATAAATAAATTATACAAATAAATATAAGAATTAAAAAAAACAAAATAAACTTTTATTCGCAAGTTTTAATAATGTGGAACAAAATATATGAAAATAATAAAATAATATTAATTTTTATAATTTGTGTTTTTATTTAAGAACATAGTTTTGGGAAAAGCTGGTTTAAATTATAATAATGCATTAATAATTATTTTAACATACAGAACGTATATTCATAGATGTCCATGCAATTATCTCGCGATTGATCGAAGTTACAAAAAATTTTAATAAAAGTAATTTGCATAGCTCTGAGTTAGCTATTATGTAAATTATTTTTTTTTTTCAATTTATAAAGATCAACACAATTCTTTTTAAATGGATACCTATAATTTATTTTTTGCAAAAGTTGTGGTCATTTACGTCTATAGTTATGATCATTATATCTGATAAAAAAATGCTATTATGCGTTGTTTACGAGATAATTAACATTATATGTATTAAAGTAGTTTGTTTTTCACGCCACAAATTGATAAACATTCATCAGAATAAAAAAATATTTTAAACTCGGCTATATCTTCAACAGAATTATTAAATTTCGATTCACTTAAATACACGATTGGTTGATGCGTAAATAATTTATTTTTATAACATATAGTATGAATCACAGTACATTACGAATCTGTTAGTCATTAATCTCACAAACGATGCAATAACAATTTTTTAATAGATATAATTTTCATTGAAAATAATCATTATTATATATATGCGAAAAAATTATAGATACTGATTAAAAAAAAAAAGAAACAAAAATTATTAATTAAAAAAAATTTCTAACTAAAAATTATTATTATTAATTTATATTATTAATTAATTAAGTAAGATAATAATATTTCACAAAACATATATTTTATAAGAGTACCAGTTTCATATTTATAGAAATTCTATACATAATGATTATTATTGTTTTTATTAGCACATGAATTTTTTAATTTCTATCCTATAAGATATATAAATTATTTTTAAGACATTTTGCGACGTATATATTTGTCAAACACGATAGGAAATTTCCAGATTAACATCCAATCGATTGATCAATAAAATATAATCAAAGAAAAGTCTTATCAGACCATTTATACTCGACTTATAATTAATTTTGAAATTATTCGAGCGATTAACTTTTTTTTTTTTACATAGTCTATCGTGTTCATTGTAGTTCAATTTTCATCAAAATTTGTACACTTTGCTTAATATCGAATAATTGAAGATAATGTACATTTTTAATCGAGAATGCATGTTAGAAACTCATTATAAGAAATAGAATATTAAAACTTCCATTACCAAACCATATAACAATCATGCATGGCTGCACATGTATCGTACAACTTAGAAAGTTTTGCGAAGTAAATGGTTGTATCATTGTGGCAATATTTTTATGATTTTTTTTCACATAATAATATCGTACCAGGTACAAGATAGCCAGTTTTAGTATCATATGTATGTATATATACACACATACATATATACATATATGATATTATATATATATATATATATATATAATATATAATTAAATATGTAAATATATATATAATTTATGATATATATATTTATATTCATATTTATAATGTATTTATATTCATTTAATTTTGGCTAATACATTCTGTAATATTTTACATAGTCCATTCTGTGCATTAAATTTTGTAACACTTTATGTGGATTATTTTATGCATTAATTTTCTAACAATTTATGTGGGCTACTCTATGGATTTAATAGATCATAAATACCTTGTACGTTTTATTTTATTTCAGATGATTAGAATCTAAGAGCTAAAATTGGAAATGAGAAATTTGAAGTAACGAGAGAATTAGAATTCTCGGAATTACGAAGGTCGATTAAATCGAGCTGAGATAACCATCGGTACTTCTATTTTAGAGTTCTAATTTAACTTTTCAAACTTTTCACTTGTAATGGTTGATAGGTGCTATGCGAAAAGTATTAAAACTTTAAACGATTTCAAACGTATCTATTCTTTTATAAAATGAAAATCGTATAGAATATATTAGATGTTATTTGAAATCACAGCAAATATAAAAATCTTATATTTAATGTTTAATAAATAAATTATAAGAACATATACGTATTCGCACGACGAATTCCTGAGAGAAAATAACAGGAATAGAAAAATTCTAATACGTTCATCTAACGAAATTAATTTCAATGAAAAATTATGATACATTCGTTTAATACTTTTTGATAATTTTAATTTTGTTAAATAAAAAATATATTTATTTATTTATTATGATAAAAAAACTTACCGATTAAACCGAAGAAATCACTTTAAAATGAATTCTAAGGAAAATAACACGTCGTCGTTAGCAGCAACTATTTGTTTTATCGATCAAACGTGTTAAATAGCGCCATTGAAAGTATTGTAATATTCTTGTTAGTCTGTTACTAACGAAAGTTCAAAGACCTATTTTATCATTGATCATCTTACGCCGCTATATCGTAGAGGGATTAAATATATTTTATTTTTCAAGAAAAACGATTCATATTCATTTGGAATATTTTTATTTGTTGTTTTATAATAATTTTTATTTGTTTGTTTTATATACTTAATTGCATTATAAATGTTATAAAATGTAAAAGTTAATGAATAGATATATGGTTAATATTATAAGATGATAGATTAATATATTGGCAATATAAAGATGAGTTCAGATTTTTTTTTTCAAATTTCGTGTTAATATCTAAATATTCAGTCAATGTTTAGGAAGATAAAATGTATCGAATGATTCCGATGATAATTTGACCATCGAATGATGATTCCTAAAATGATATATAAATTCAAAATAAGACTATTTCTTGAGAATATTAATTTCATTTTAAAATTAATTAACCTGCACCACTCGTTCAAATATTTTCGAAATTGGCCAAGAGCGTTTTGTATCAAAAGCAACATATCGTCAATTTGTTCAGCACAGGTTTTGATCATTTTAACCCCTTCTTCGATATATAATTTATCGTTGTTCCAAGTTTCTTTGTTGTTTTTTTGTTCCATTAAGGTAGAATCAGAATTTTCACTTCTTTTCAAATATTTCTCAGGTAATTGCCAGAAAGATTGATTTGAAGATTGCAGCCACTATAATCGAAGAAAACAAAATATTATCAATTTTAATTAATAATATTTTACATACTCAAATATTTTATATTGACAAATATATAACATAAGATTTATTATAATATAATATTAATTGTATCAATCAGTTGTTCTCAACTTATCTATTTTCTTTTTTTTTTCTTTTCTCTTTTAAATCCTTATTTCTTTCGATTCGTTTTTGATTAGTTCCTACACGATTTGAGTAAATTTTAATATCTTTGATTATTAAATTTTAATGAATGTATATGAATTAAATCAATTTCTTACCGGTGGATATATGAATGGTGAAGGTAACCAAAATACATTTGTAGTAGATTCGGGTTCATTCTTCCAATCTAATTGCTCCATTCTATCTGTCATTTCATCATCAAACGATCGCTCGATTCTCTTCGATTTGTCGCTGTCATTTTTAGCTATTTTAACGATATATTTTTTTTTAATTTTAATGAATTAAATTGTATTTTTTCGAAAACGTCAAATTTCTTTTTTTTTTGCATATGAAATCATTTCGAAAAAATCAATTCGTTATAGCATAGGTGGGCAACTTCTTTCCTACCCTAGGCTCTACGGTCTTTACTATTAATCAATTCGTTCCCCCACTATTTAACTGGCCAACACTATGTTTATAAACGTAGAGGTCTTCTCTTTACACCTTATCCTTGTACAGGATAGGGATAGATGAAATATGAGTATTATATCTGTGATTGTAAGGAAAAAATGGCACGTTTTTACTTTCGAGATATATGTTGTCGTTTAAATGTCCCGATTCACCAATTCTTTTTATTCTCAATGTTTTCTTGTTTTCTTTTCAGTGTGCAAATAATCGATTATCAATAAAAAAATAAAAACAGAATTCACGAGGCACGGCGGTATTAAACAGTAAGAATCATTTTCTTTCACTTCACCGGAGAAGACAAGTAGAAATACGAGTCGCTAGTTGCTTACCTACTTGATACAATTTAAATTCTCCATTACGTTATAAATAATTAGAAATAAAATTTTATAGTTATAAACTTACGCATTTCATCGAGTATTATTGAACGACATTGGATCTGATAAGAGAACAATTAAATATGCAATTATTCATAGTGAAATAATATTCTTAAGGATAAAAAGTAATATTAATTTCATGATTAATTTCATGAAAAACTTACGCCTGTTACGATAGCGAAAAATAATATCAATTGACATTTCATGTTTTCGTTTCTTCCGTATTTCTCACTTTCTATTTTTTTTCTTTTTTTTTCTATTTTTTTTTCTATTCCTTTTTCTTCTTGAAAGTTACATGCGACGTGGTAGAATAGTTTCGTGTGAATACTGCGATTTATCACGAGGGAAGCTCTTTTATTCCATATTCCACGTAATATGTGTATGAAATAAGATCATACGGTATCTCGTGTTTGTAGCAACTTCAATGACAATCGGAAATTGGAGAAACACAGAACAAAGATTGTTACTGATATCGTTTCGTATTAGACGACGTTATTTTTTTTTCCATTGTCTTACTAGCATTAATAATTTTCTAATAAGAGTGACGTATAAATCGAGGAATTAATTAAAATGTATATTTTCATAGAAGAAAGATTAGAACGATTTTACAATCGTTTATAAATTTTAAATATGTATGTTTCATTATATAATCAATATTTTGTATTACACTTTCATAATAATTATCGATTATTAGAATGTGTCAGTGTAATTGATGTTCTTTATAATTATGCAATTATAATGCGCATATATATTTAATAATTAAATAAACTGTATATTTTGTGTATGTTAGAGATATTATGTTTTATTTTACTCATAATTATAAACAATAACATGTATAATTATCATTATAAATTAAAAATTGTATCAAATACAGACAATATCACTTGTTATTTAGTGTAACATGAATTATGAAAATGAATTGTAACAATATTGGTAAATATCTTGTTTTATCTCAAAATAATCTTTATAGCAAAATATAGTTATTATAATATTGGACGGATTATTGGTTATTCTACATATTTTTGAAAGTTTTGTCGTAGCATTTTTTTGTATAAGCTGTCTATACAAACGTTCGCAGTTTATTTACCCATGTCCACCGCCATGTCCACTGCCATATCCACCGCCATGTCCACCGCCATGTCCATTACTACCGCCATATCCACCGCCATGTCCACTACTACCGCCATATCCACCGCCATGTCCATCATGTCCACCTCCATAATGATCAGCAGCTCTATTCAATCTGTTCAACATGGGGCCTGAAATAATTCAAATAACATTGACATAAATTATGTTATTATGCGTGAGGAATAATTTATAAAAAAGGATAAAAAAGAATATCCAAATTCGTTGATTTTTATTTCAGAATTATAATAAAAATAAAATAAAAATAAAAATATACAAATATGTTATGAATAAAAGAGTTTTGAATGATATTTCTTCTTTTTTTTTCTTCACGCAAATTTTTCTTCCAAACGAAGTTCGAAGCCAAATCTAAATTAAGGATTCACCTTCGTTTGTTTCTGCTTGAATCGAAGGAAAAGCTAAAGTTGTTGCTACGCAGAGAAGCAAAATAAATGTGAAGATCTTCCACATTTTTACGTTATATTTTTTCACAAATTTTAACAACGAGGAGAATTATTAATCGACTGCTTATTATATTCTTTACAAAGGACAAGTGCGAAATGATGCAGATGATCAACTTCTCTGTCCTTATATACATTCGGTTAAATGTCAATTTGATAAGACAATCGTTAAACGTTATATAATATTTCTAGTAAAGAAAAACTTCTATTATATTTACATACTTACCAAACGAGTATTAATCGATCGAATCTGATAAACATCAATAAATTTATTCTATTTCCTAGTTAATTATTTTTTTCTTGTTCCGTTTTTGTTTTTTAATCTGTTATTTTTATATTACGATTTTTCTCATTAATCAAATGTCATTTGCTAAATTGTATAATTTCATCGAATAAAAATCAGAGATGATTCATCAGTTTGTAAATTTATTGTTTTAATTTCGTTTTTAATATGTAAACAAGAAAAATATTGTAGAATATATGATTGAACGTGTTGTTTGTACAAAACAGATAAAAATGTGTATATTGGGAATATATTTGATATAAAGAAATGTTTTTTATTAGTTATCTACTGTAGTATTTTACGATTTCAGATTGGTGGTGATTTGTGAAAGAAAATTTTTCACAAAATTGACCTTGATCTTGACCTCCAGCAGACCTCAAATGAAGCACACGCCTTTTTTTCTTCTTCCATTCTTTCTCACGCACAGACCCCATGCAAAGGTATCTATGCGTTAAATAAACAGTGTAATATAATTAATTTTTTATTCTAGATTTGCCTTTGAAATGTTAACATAATATAAATAATATTAATATAAGAGATAATGGAACTTCATAATTTTTTTTCAAGACAACCATTAAGATGACACTCAAGGTTCTATTGACAAGTTTGATCCTCGTGATGGATTGAATATGAAAAATTGGTCAACACTGCGGTTTTTTTTCCACAGATTTCTACCGATTCAAAAAGATATACAAGGTGATTCATTCAAGGTGTACATCTTGTACAGAGTTTCACATAAAGTATTATAAACTGTTTCATCGCCACTGTATCTATGTTTGTTCATAAACTTTTTTGTTCATAGCAATAAATTGGCTGAACTATTTAAATTTTAAACTACTATTTTAGACTTTCAAAATGGTACAGATTTTATTATTAACATTTTAATGTTAAAATTATAATTTAATGGCTATTATCCTTAATGTATAAAAAGTAATCCGAACATAATGATAACTATGTATAATGATAATGATAATCAGAAAGTTTCTTTAATGAGGTCCAAAAGTTGTTGGCAAAATTTCAAATATTTTAATATAATAACTTTTAGGACATTCCTAATATGTAAGTTTATTAAACAGATTCAAATTGTGTAACTAAAAAATGGAAGTTCATAAAAAATAGAATAAAAAATAGAAGAAACATGATAAATCAGGTATACGGAAAATATGATCAATAATAAGATGCTTTTAATGCTTCGTATTAAAAAAATTGATCTTTTATTTATTATTAAAATGAAACGTATTAAAAAAATACGCCGTATGTTATAAGACGTATTTGGAATTAATTATTCGTCTAATAATGGAAAATGCTAGTAACAAATTCCAATATTACGCTGCACTCCTACGTGACGGAAAATCACGAACATAAATAAAGCTTTTGCCGACTATGATTGTTGTAAACGTACCATCGTAAAGATTGCCTGTGACGTTAATGCGTACCTGACTCAATAGTAACAAGATCAAATCGATTTGATTTTCAGGCGTGATAAAAAAAACGTGAAACAGCTTTTCCACGCAGCGTATGTTAAAATTAAACGATAATAATACTTTTTAATTCTCTTTACTTATTTATATTAATAATTCCATATAAACATTTCACTCTTACAATCAAAAATACCTAAGCGTGAAAAATACTAGAACATGCGAAACGACGTGATTGATGTTTCAAATTTACGTCTCGTAGAAACGCAGCATTAAGAAAAATTTAATTTGATAAGATTTATTCAACAAAAGTGTTCTCCTTGTTCAATTTCTATGGTATATAAATATTAAAATAGATATACAAATATTAAAATAAATAAAAAAATATTAAAATTATTAAGTTACATGGGAATGAATATCATGTTTTATGTCGAGTTCCAAATACAATTTGTCGTGACTCTGGAAAATCAGGACAACGAATCATTTAGTTAAGCTCTACTATTCAGGTAGGCTGGATGTTGCAATGGTCAGTACGTTTTAAACGTAACATTGTACTTTCTTATTGAATTGAATGAACATTTTTTTTGAAAAGCTTTACAATTTGATCGTTTGGAACAACGTTCTTAATTTATAAATATTATTATTATCATTATTATTATTAATAATCATTAAGTAAGGATGGTCATCTATTTGATTATTCGCCATATACCGTCGCTACAGAAGTAGCAACATCACCTTTACCGGTGGAGCTACTATTAGTAATGGCGGTTATCACTGTAGGTGAGTATCTAGAGATCTAGAACGAATGGATGCACTGGAAAAAGAATGCTTCAAGTGTGATTAACCTTGATGACGATAATTACCCTTGAAAGGTATAAAAGATAGAATAGGATCTTCATTTTTGCCGTTTACGTCGTTTTCTTCTTTTTTTTTGTCAAGACTAGTTTTTGATCGATCATTCACCGTTGCTTCGGTAGAAGATGCTATTGTATACTCCATGCATTCGTATCATGTTAATTATTAAGATGACTAATGTAATCGATTAGAGGAAGTATGTTGAAAATAACAATTTAATTAATTTCAATTAATTAATAAATTATGAATTTTTTAGGGTATTTTTTAATTAAACTTGTTAAAAGAACAATTCCAAAATTTATTTCTATCCGTTCATTAACTTGAAGATCATGGTACTCTTTATCAACACGTTAATCCTCTGGTACATATCGATTCTCGTTTTGTACTGGTACCTCTTGATCATTTTCAGTCAAAGCTATAATAAAATCCTAACTATAAAAATAACATACTATTAACTCGATGAAAAACTTGCACTTGTTAATATAGCAAAAAATAATATCAATTGATATTTCATGTTTTCATTTCTTGCGTATTTCTCCCTTCATTTTTTTTTTCTTTTTACATTTACGTGCATCGAGATGTAAAACTTTTGCGTTAATACTGCGATTTTCTGCGAGAGAAGCTTTTTTATTTCATATACCACGTAATGTGTGTATGAAATAAGATCATACTTTATTTCTTTTTTCTAGCTACATTAATGATAATCAAAAATTGAAGGAGAAACACGGAACAAATACTATTACTGATATCGTTTTATATTTCAAGACGTTTTTCTTTGTTATTCATTATCCTATAAGGGTTAATAATTTTTTAACAATAAAATCGAAGAAATAATTAAAATACATATTTTTATACAAAATAAATTAAAACAATTTTAAGATCATTTATATATTTTTAACATGTATGTTTTATTTAATATAACTTATATTTTGTATTAGATTTTCATTATAATTATTTATTATTAAAACGTGTCATTATGATCGGTGTATTTCATAATCATGTAAATTTATTGCATATACATATTTTATATATTTCACGTAAATTAAATAAATTGTATATTTCGTGTATGTCAAAGATATTATATTTTATTTTACTGATAATTATGAACAATAATAAGTATAATGATTATTATAAATTAGCGATTATTTTAAATCTGGACGATATTAGTTGTCGTTTAGTGTAGGAGGAATTATAAAAATTGAGTTGGAATTTTTTTCCTATAAATCAATTGTAACTATATTGTTAAATATTTTATTGTTTTATTTGAAAATAATATTCTGTGTAACAAAATTTACATATTGGACAAGTTACTTTATATTAAACATATTTATAGCTGCATTCTTGTTTATACATTATGTACATAAATGTTCGCAGCTTATTTACCATAACCACCGTGATGTCCACCATAATGTCCATTTTCGTGCCCATGGTGATGCCCATGATAATAACTACGATAATAATAATGTCCATGATGATAACCATCCTGATGTCTATTGTCATGGTGATGTCCATGTCCATAAGTAGTTCGAGAATCAGCAGCTCTATTCAATCTTACTAACATGACGTCTAAAACAATTCAATATCAACATAAATTATTCTATAGAGGAAAATAATATTTTAACTAATACATTCAAATTCCTTGCTTCATATATCAAGGTAACAATGAAAATAAATTTATAAATGTTATAAATAAAAAGTTTCAAATGATATTATTTTTTTTACACTAAATTATTTTCTAAATAAAGTCTTAAGCTAAGTCTATACTTAGGAAAGGATTTACCTTCTATTGGTTTCGTTAAGATTCCAGGAAAAGTCAAAGTTGTTGCTACGCATAGAATCAAAATGAATCCGAATATCTTCAACATTTTAACTGTCTATTGTTCCACAAGTTTTAATAACAAGAAAAATTATAAACTGAGTATTTATATCGTTCCAATGTGTTCTTTGGGAACGTCAAAGGAGAAATGATGTATGAAATCATCTTTTTCAGCTTTATATATATTCTGTTAGAGGTCAGTTTGACAAGATAGTCATAAAATGCCGCGGGATGCGTCAAGTTGACAAAAAGAGAACTGCATTTTTATTAACATACCTACCAAACGAGTATCTATCAATTCTTTAAATTTTACAATTCTTATTAGTGTCAACGAATATATTCCGATCGTATTAATTATTCTCTTTTTCGTTTTCCTTTTGTTTTTCTTTTTTAATTTATTGTTTTCATTTGGAGATTTTTCTGCTCGATCAAATGTCATTTGTATCATATTAAATAATCAAGAAATGTCATTTCGTTATATTGATTATTGATAAATCGAATAATTCGATCGAATAGAAATCAGAGATGATCCATCAGTTTGTAAATTTATTGTTCAAATTTCGTTCGTAATATGTAAACAAGAAAAATATCGGAGAACGTATGATTGAACGTGACGCCTGAATAAAATAGACAAAAATGTATATTTCGAGAATGTATCTGGTGTAAGGAAATGTCTTCCCTTAGTTATCATTGGAATATCTTACATACTTAGATCGGTGGAGATCTGTTAAAGAAGATTCTTCGCAAAATTGACCTTGACGTTGAAGGGGAATCCGGCTGGCAGCGGACGAAACTCACATCTCCTTTCTTTCCTTCGTCTCCTTTCTTTCGCTCTTTTCTCTAACATACAAGTCTCGTACTATCATATTAACGCGTTAAGTAAATAGTCTAATAATAACTGACTCCTCACTCTGTATTTGCCTTTGAAATGTAAAAATATAGTAAATAATGTGAATATAAGAGATAATGGAGTTTTATGATTTTTTTTGAAGATAACTATTGAATTAAAACGCCAAGTTCCATTAGTATGTTGAGAACATAAAAAGATATGGACAATTCTGCGATTGGTTTTTTTTTTATAGATCTCCACCGATCCAAAGATTTACAAAGTGATTCATCTAAGGTATACATTCTGTATAAGGAAGTGGTTCATATAAAGTGTTATAAACTGTTTTCTCGCTACTGTATCTATGTCTTATGTATTTATGTTCATACATTTTTTTTTTATCATAAATTGTTTGAACTATCTAGATTTTAAATTACAATTGTAGATTTTCAAAATGGCATCTTTTTGGATATTATTGTTAATATTTTATTCTTAAAATATCGTATAATGTCTAATGTATAAAGAGTGATTTAAACATAATGATAACCAGAA
Organism: Vespa velutina; assembly: GCF_912470025.1. Classification (NCBI taxonomy): domain Eukaryota; kingdom Metazoa; phylum Arthropoda; class Insecta; order Hymenoptera; family Vespidae; genus Vespa; species Vespa velutina. The sequence continues at coordinate 4,996,287 of NC_062199.1, read as the reverse complement.
AATTTTTCTATCGGGGTGCAGAATCTATTGGCAGAATTTCAAATATGTAGTTTAATATAATAAGAAAAATTTTGTACGAGGAGGACGTTTCGCTAATAAAAAAAAATAAATAACTTATGCTTCGACATATATAAGAATACGTCGTATGTCATAAGTCGTACTTGGAAAGAATTAATTTTATAATAAAGGAAAACGGAATAAAGTTTTTCTGTGAAAAAAAAAAATGAAATAATGAAATTCGGTTTAACAAAATTTATTCGACGAAATATTTTTCCTTATTCTATTTCTAAGATATACACGCATTAAAATTCGTTTGCTTAGATTAACAATTACAGACGATTATTACGTTACATGCGAGTGAATATCACTTGTTTTGCCGAATTCCAAATGCAACTTGTCGTGATTCTGGGTAGTCAGTAGAACGAATTATTTCATTAACTTCTGCTACCCAAGTTCGGTGGATGCTGCAATGGTCGGTACGTTTCAAACGTAACATTGTATTTTTTTATTGTATAGTATGAACAACATCTTTTTTTGAGCTAAGCGAAAGGTCTACAATTTGATCATTTAGGGCAGATCTCATTGTTAGTTTTCCTTGAGAAGAATGTAAAAAAGATTATAGATTTCATGTACGATATTTTCCTTTCGAGTTTAAAAAACCAATAGCAATGAGATATTATGAAATTACATTCAAAAGTGTGTTGCCATTTTTCTTTCGTAAACATTAAAATTAAGTCTCGAGGATAACGATCTTTTTTGTTCTGGGTTGATCCACCTTTTTGAAACATTTACGACTTATTCCTCCGCGGGTGATGTACGTCGTTTTTTACTGAAAACAGAAAAATAATAATCGTTCAGTTATTACATTTCTTTCAATTACTATCAGTCTTAAAAAGAGTATTTTATAATATTTAACTATTATTGCTAAGTCTCATCAATATACAATTATCTAAAAAATTATTTTTTTTTAATTTATAAATGTTTATTATTATTATTATTATTATTATTATTATTATTATTATTATTATTATTATTATTATTATTATTTTTTATTATTATTTTTTATTATTTTAGGATGCTCACCCATTTGGTGATCCGCCATATGCCGTTGCTACAGAACTAGCAACACCACCTTTACCGGTGGAGTAACTATTAGCAATAGCGGTTACCGCTCCAGGTGGGGAACCAGAGGATCCAGCACGAGTAGATGCACCAGGGAAACTAAAGACCATTGGGAAAAAATTGTTCAGGTGTGGATAGCCTTGACGACGACGATTACCCTTGAAAGGTACGAAAGGTACAACAGGATCCTCGTCTTCGTCATCTACGTCGTCTTCATCTTCATCATCTTCCACCTGAACTGGGACCTTCTTTTTTTTTCCAAGACTAGCCTTTGGTCGATTATTCACCGTTGCTTCGGTAGAAGGTGCTATTGATTCATCTGCTGATACAGGTGTCTCAATTTCTGGTTTCGAAACGTTTACTTCCTGTTCCAAGCATTCGTATCATGTTAATTATTAAGATGTGCTAGGAGAAGTATGTTGATAATCAAAATTTAATTAATTTCAATTAATTAATTAATTATGAATTTTTAAAAGGATTTTTAAATTAAACCTATTAAAATTTATTTCTACCTGTTCGTTAGCTTGAAGACCATGTTCCTCTTGATCATGATGTTGATCCTCTGGTACATATCGATCCTCGTTTTGTACCGGTATCTCTTGATCATTTTCAGGCAAAGCTTCCTCAGGTTCTGGAGCGGCTTGTGCCTCGGCACTGGACACTTCCGGTTCCTCGATAGGTTCAGGACCATTTTTAAAGTTCGGCGATTGCAAACCACCAAAGAAAGCTTCTCCACTGACCGCATTTCCTTGGGCAAAGACACCACTTGCTTGGCCACCGTTATTGGAACGACGTACTGGCCTATAATATCCGGTGAACATCATGGCTCTTTGGGGATAGGGTTGGATTGGTGTCCTTTTCTCTCTTACAAATAATACTGGGTTTCCAAAGGCGTCCATCATAAGTGAAACTGAAAGGATAAACCTCTCTCTTTGAATCATGTCATTTCATCTGAAACTATATTACGTCTGAAATGAACCGTTCGTGATCATTTATATCTAGAAAGCACGTACGATTTGAATCAAGCTACGCATACGGATTACTATATTTGCCTGGATGCGTGAGTATGTGTGTGGCCCATATTTGAATTCCTGTTAATATTATCATTGGTAACTCAGTCCGTTACCTCTTATTGAATAGTACATTCTTTTATTTTAATTCTATATGGACAACTACTAATCCCAATAAAGCAATGGATAAGTCTGTAAGACTTGAATGAGATTTTAAATATTTTAATCTTTAATAATTAAGTGATTTGAATGAAATTTTTGAAACTATTTCTAATATCAGATTGTAAAAGAATCAATTACAATTTTTATTAATCATGCATTTAGATAATCGAAACCCAAGATATCTAGACTCACCAGGTTCAGCCGGTATAGCTCGAGACTCCACTAGAACCACCGTTATCGATGCAAACAAGATGCAAAGAAGTATCGTCGAGGAGGTAGTCATTTTGGACGATGAATTCCAAATTCTTGATTAGAATATGAGGTATAAGTAGATAACGTATTATGGCAACACTCTATGTTTCTTCACTCGTTATCGAAGCACTAGCACCTATTCTAGTTGGTGTACCTGGTGCAGGAACCTTTTGCACGATGATGGCATTGTTAGCCGTTGCCGTACGCTTTTATACCATGCCCGTGGAATCATTGTCCATGTGTGACGAACGGGACGGTCATATGGGATGGGTTGTCTACGTAGATACGGGGATGGTATCTTCTCTTAAGACTCCCCACCCCAGCCCTCTTCACCACCATTTTACTTACCATCCGTCGTTATTCGTCAGATGCTCCTGGTGTCCAGCCAACGCAGAGAGGAGAATCGCTGTAACGCACATCGTTCCTCGACGGTAATACGTGATCGTCCTTCGAGATGAGACGGCAGCTTAATCTGATGCATTAATTGGGATCCCCACCGATCGCAATCTGGTTTCGGGAGATCGTGCACCGATCGCGAATGACTGCCCTGTTCGATATAGGAGTCCCGTTTTCTCGTCTGCCAAAACTGTTTTACCCTTTCCTGTCAAGTGTGATCTTCTTTTTATTTTCTCTCTCTTTCTCTTTCTCGCTCTCTCTCTCTCTCTCTCTCTCTCTCTCTCTCTCTCTTCTATTTATTGTTCCGCAAATTTTATTTTTTTTCCTTTTTTTATTTATTTGAGAAGTTACGGGTATTCGTATAAGCATAAGCATAAGTGAGATTTGTTCGTTCTTTTTTTCTTTTTAATGGTTTTGCCATCATCGTAATGAAGATCGATATAAAACTCTGAATATGTGAAAAATGCAATTTTTTGAAATTGATCATTTAACTTGTTATTATAATTACTGACACGTGCAACACATATCAGCTCTTAGTCGATATTATTGATGTAGTTCCTTCAATAACTCCATGGTATTATGAGCAAGATAAATTAAACGCAAGATAATTGGTAAATCGAATCTTTCTCTGAATATTTAACTCACATCGTTTTTATTATTATTTCTAACTGTGCGCAGAGATGGAAGAAACTTTGTCTTGAAACCTTCAATAAACGATTGAATTATATTCTTTTTTATCAACAATGAAACAACGAATATATTATAACAATGATCGAGTTAATCGGGACATCCAATCTATATATTAATAATTTTGAATCGATTAAAAATAAGAAAAAAAAACAAAAAAAAAAAAGAATACAACCATATTTTTCTTTCTTTTTTTATCTTTTTTTCTCCTTTTTAGATTCTCAAAAGAAGAAACATGGTGAAGCTTTCTAATGAATTCAATCGAGGAACGGATCGAATGTGAATGGTTTATACTTCTTTTCACTTTTCCTTCAATCCCTTCGCGAGGGTGCGAGATGTTGACTCATGGATCGAGTCAAGATAAAAGGATCTAAAGACGGGCGACGAATAGAGGAGAACGAAAGGTTCATACATTTTCAATTGTTCTATAAATATACAGAATCCAAGAAACGAACCAATCCTATACCTTTCTTCTCCCTTTTGTCTTTTTTCTTTTCTTTTTCTTTTTTTTTTTTTTTCGTTGACGTATTCGCAGTTTCGCGAGAAATTACGTTTTCGGAATTTTTATCTTTATTAATTCTTCTCCCCTTTCTGAAAGAAAAGAAAAAAAAAAAGAAAAGAAAAATATTTCCAAAATGCTTCAAAAATACTTCAATACATTTTTCTTTTCAAATCCAAATTTATATATCTTATATTCAATTTATAGAATCGTATATGAAAAAAATAGATTTAAAAATCTCGATATAATCAAATATAATTAATACATACAGTTATTGTTTTTTATTTTAATTTTCATATAAAAATATTTATTTTGTAATATTACAAAAAGATGAGAAATTAACAATATATTTATTCGTTTTGTTATAATATTCTTCTATTTTTATATAATTTAAGAAAAAAAACAGTGGAAAAATATTTTAACATTTTTTTTTAAATCGATATCTATATATCTTGAATTAGATCTATATAATCGTAGATGAGAATAATAGATTTCAATCAGAATAATAAATTTCAATATAATCAAGTATAATTAATTTGTTAGTGACTTCGAGATGATTTTTTTGTTAATTTTCATACAAAAGTATTTGTAATATTGCAAAAATATGACAAATTAAAAATAAATATTTGTATACGTTTTATTATAATATTTGCCTATTATTATGTAATACCAACGTAGAGTGTAAAGTTGTTAATGTTAAAAAAAAAAAAAAAAAACAAAAAGACAATTATCTTCAACAAGAAAAATATTTTTTAATAAATCAAAAAATGCTTAATTCTTGCAGTCACAGTCTTTTCCTTTACATTGTAATCTTTTTAGTTGTTAGTCGTTAATGTTAAATAATAAAAAATAAACAATTATTGTTAGTATGAAAAATATCTTTTAATAAATAAAATGAAGCTTGATCCTCGCAATCATAGTTCCTTTTTTACATTGTAGTATTTCTTTTCTTTGTTTTTATCGAGAACATGAACATTTAGATATTATTTATCCGGAAAGAAAAGGAAAAAAAGAAAGGAAAAAAAGGAAAAACAAAATGGAGAGAAATGACGTAGGGTTAGAAAGGGATGAGCAATCGTAGTTTTTCCTCGATAAAGTCGTAGCTGAAGAAGGGAAGAACGGAGAAGAAGGGACACTGACACGTCAAGGCGGATCTGCCTGAGTCCGTTTAGGATTCAGGACACGATGTCCACGGCCACCGCCATTGGACTCTTACGGACTTTTGATCGTCCTCAAGAATTATCGTCGCCTCTGACCAGTCATACTCCAGACGTTTGAGCGAGTATGACTGACATAATATTAATATTAAGAGGTCTCGGATCTCCGTAGGAAGTTACGTCAAACAAACGTCATTATTCCTACCCTATAAGTGACGATAGTTTCGTATAAAGAAATCAGGCCGATTTGGTCCTTCAATTTTTTCTATTAAAATATAATATAATATATAATATTGTATATGTGTGTATGTATATGTATATTATATTATATATGTATAATATACATATATATACACACATATATATATGTATATATATATACATAATATATAACATAATATATGTATATATATATATACATAATATAGTGCAAATCATAAAACTCGATGTAAGTTACATTAATCACTGATGATTCCATAATTTGTTATACAAATGATCTTAAATAAATTTATTAAACTCTAATTCTTCTTCTAAATTAATTTTATAAAAAAGGAAGGAACAAAAAAATATATATAATATATTATATTATATTATTATATATTACATACATTATATATTATATATATACATATAGGGCAAACTGTAAAACTCAATATAAGCCATAATAATCGCTAATGATACCATAATTCGTTATACAAATGATCATAAATAAATTTATTAAACTCTAATTCTTCTTCTAAATTAATTTTATAAAAAGGAAGGAACACAAATATATATATAATATAATATATTATATTATTATATATTACATATATTATATATTATATATATACATATAGGGCAAACTGTAAAACTCAATATAAACTATAATAATCGTTAATGATACCATAATTCGTTATTCAAATGATCATAAATAAATTTATTAAACTCTAATCCTTTTTGTAAATTAATTTTATAAAATAGGAAAAAAGAACACTGTAATAGTCTTTTTATTTTATTATTTATTTTCATTTTTTGTTTTGAGTCACTATTGGTCGACATTTTTTGTTACAACAAGATTTTCATAAAAATTTTAAATAAAATTATTTCATTTTTCTTTCTAATTTTTCTCTTTGTTATTAATACTATAATATCAATATGAGTAGAATGATAAATAATTTGTATAATTCTTTTTTGAAATTCTACGTAGGTTTTGCTCGATTTGCTGTACATTTGTGTAAAACTCGCTCCGATTTATGTACGTGGGGGTCATCGTACTCACCGAATTTTGGGTTGCGTCGTATAGGAAGATCTTTTTTTTTCAAGTTTCAAGACCGACCACGCGCACCCATCATGATCGGAATATTAATTGATGAGTAGAACAGTAGACCGAAGTGAGCTCGATCTCATTTGTATCAACAAAGAACGTAAAAGGAAGGTAGAAAAGTGTGTCAAATTCGTTTTGACTTATAAATTAATTATATTATAAATAAATTTTTTTTTGAATTTTTAACGTTATATTTTTATCACGCAAAATACTTTTATTTTATATTTATTTTAATATTTGTTAACGTTAGAAAAAAAAAAGAAAAATATTCTTTTTTCTTGCATTTTTTTCGTTCCATTTGATTCTAAAATTTCGTTCAAACATTTTTTATTGTTAATTCCAAAGATCTATTTTATTCTTTATCCTATGGATTGTAAATTCACAATAAATCGATAATTATATCGTTAAGAAAAAATGTAAGATGAACCGGAAACACGGCTTCTCGATGGACTCTTAAATTCGATCAACGATCGATTCGTATCGCTGATCTTATTTGCAATCGCTCGTAAACAACATCTGTTAGCTCGAGCAGGCAGCTTCGATGCTGCTCTTATGTTAATCGTTGATGCAACTTCCATAATAATGAAATCTCCTATCGATCTATTCTGAAATCTTCCTTTTCTTCGATTTCATTTGCTATTCCGAGATTTGAATTTTATTTTTTTTTTCTTATACTAAACTTTATTATTATTATGATTTATTATAAATTAATAATATTTATTAGAAAGTTGATCGATCAACAGATTTTGAGATATTTTTATTTTTATTCCAAAAATGATCGGAAAGATAATATACATAAATAAATTATAATTTATACGTTATATTAATTATTATTATTATTATTAATATAACGTATTAATTATATATGAATTATATATTAATATATAAATAACATATTTAGTGTAACACATAATTAATGTGACATATACTATTGTATATTAACATATAAATTATCATATTAATATATAATAATTATATAATATAAATAGTTAGTAAGGATTTTGTTAATTAAGAATAGACTGTTGTTAAAAGGTCTATTTTACGAAATGAATATTGTTACTTTTCGACTAATTAAATAAATCCAATTAAGAGCACGTCCATTTTCGAGTTAATATGACGGTACAGAAAACAAAATACGGCGAGGTGCAGATCTACGATATGAATATGCAATCCATTGGGATCGATATCCTGCATTGACGAAGAAAGTAAGCCGCAATGGCAGGAAGTATCAAAATATTAAAATCAATCTTTTTTTTGATCGGATAACGGTTATTATTATTAAAATAATGATGACGTATCGGTGCGTATAAGTTACGTTAAGAATCAGATTGCTTGATTATTAAATATCTTAATAACTGATTATAATTCATATTAGAAAAGTAATATCATTTAATTTCATATTCTCAATTTTATTATTACATTTATATATATTATTAGACATATTGATTTTATATATATATATATATATATATATATTATTTATATTTCATATATATATATATGAAAAAGGGATGATTTGAAATCTAAGAATTCTAATTTTAACGAAACTTCGTAATATTTACTAGTAATGATTTTTATTTTCGATAGAAATTTACTTTAAATAGAAAGAGATGAGGGAGTTTGAGGAATAAAACAATCCCTTTAATATATTCGATTGATAATTTCGATCGTTGGCCTAATTTTTCGTTGTACATATTGATATGGAAATTTTTCATAGAGAAATGAAGAAATTTCTTAATTAAAAATATCGTTTTCTTTGTTTCATACGTTGTCGATAAAAATTTTTGTGGACAAAAAAGTTTCGATCGCGTACAAAAGGCATAAATTAAGGATTTCTTAGGAATCGTCGAATATTTTCGGCAGCATGTTCTTTTTTTCGTCTCTTTTTTTTCCTTGTCTTTCCTCTTTTTTCTTTCTTTCTTTTCTTTCTTTTTCTTTCTTTTTGTTCGTGAATATACATTGGTATCCGTCAATGGAATCTCATTTTCTTTTTCTCCCTACCGTATATAAGCTCTGAATTAAGATTAGCCAAAGTCGAATTACGCGACTCGTGCAACGTGCTCGCTCGACTCGTTCGTCGACTCTCCTGAGAAATTCCAAAGCCGATTAATATGCGTATCTCATAGTTACCTACGTTAGATGCTACACGAATATTTTCGGATAATTTTGATATGATAAAAATCGACTTATATATACATATATATGTATACGTACATATACGTATACTTATAAAATCGAGTTCTATTAAAAAAAAAGAAAAACAAAAAAAAAAAATTGGTCGACCTTGATTTTGTAAAATCAAAAACAATTGATCATATCGGTCTGTGGAAATAGATAACATTTGTCTAAACAAAATTATGGACAATCATTATAAAATTATTCGCGAATAAATAAATAAAAAAAATATATAAATAAATTAAAAGAAAAAGACATTTCATTTGAAATATAATAACTTTTTATAATGAAATTAAATAATACAATAAAATAAATATATATAATATCAATTGTATTGATAATAGAAACTGTGTATTGGCAAATAATGAAAATAAAAATAAATATAAACTTATAATAATTTATTATAACGAAATTAAATAATATAATAAAACAAATATAAATGCATCATATCAATAATAGAAACTATGTGTTTTGGAAATAATAAATAGAAAAAAAAAACTTATAAAAACTTATTATAACTAAAATAAATGATATAGTAAAGCAAATATAAATAGACCATATCGATAATAGAAATTGTGTGTATTAGTAAATAATAAACATAAAAAAAAATAAAAATATAGTCTTATAATAACTTATTATAATAAAATGAAATAATACAATAGAACAAATATATATGAATCATATCGATAATAGAAACTATAAGACTACGTCAATGAACGAATCTGCGTATTCGTGCCTGCGTGTAAGATGGACAAAGAAAAAGAAAAAAGAAATTAGAAGAAGAAAAAAAAAGAAAGAAAAAAGGAATAAAAGAAAGATAGAAAGAAAAGAGGAAAATGAATGAAAGTGATCGTTAAACAAAATGAGTAGCGGGCACGTGAGAGCGTGAAACGCTTTCGAAGGAACGTATCCTGCTGATCAGCAGTCAGGAGATCGAGTTGGGGTCCTCCGCATGGGATTTAGCGTCCAGGTTTTCCAGGGAAGACATAAAATAGTCGCAGGTGTATCGTCGGCCGACATAAACGCTCGCGCGCGGCTGCTTGCACATACAAGGACTACGAATCCTGAATCGATAAAGAAATCGATGCAAAGGAGGCTTCTTAGCTCTATGGAATATACCTCTGACAATCAGCCACCTGCGAACCTTCTTATTCCTCTTCTACTTCTACTTCTTCCTATTTTATTATTTTTATTTTGCAAGGAACGAACTCTCAGAAGGCTCCCACCGTGAAAATCGATCGCGAAACGATTTTATATTCGATACGACAAATCTACGTTTCCGGAGTTTAACGAGGCATTGCTCGATCCTTTTTCTTTGTTAATTCTGACGTCAATCGTATGAAGAGAAAGTATATGACATTTTTAAATAATGATATTCAGTTATTGTTACGTAATATATATATATATATAATTACATTCTTATATATTATTATATATATATATATATTATTCTTATATACATATATTTATATATATGTATATAAGAATTTTAATAAATAAACAAATAAATATATAATATAATATAATATTTAATAAATAAATAAATAAATAAATATATTCTGAATTATATAAAAACTTGTGGAATAAATTGATCGAAATGTGATGCGTTTTATTATTATTTCATACTAATATTACTTACCATAGACAAAAAACAAAACTTTCGTTGAAAGTAAAATATGTAATTGTACGATTATTAAATGAAAAAAAGGAATGGTTTTTTTTTATTTTTTCCATTCTTTTGTTTTTTTTTTTAATCCAGAAGATAAGGTTTAGATGATCTTTCATGTATCAGGATTCAATGTATAGGATATCCAATCATAAGTATGATTTCATCGTCATAAGACATTATATGATGCGAATAACGAACGAAATATAAAAACTAGTATCCTTCGCAAAATGTCTCGTATTTGACGTGATAAAATATATTCACCGATTTGTTTAGTCGAACTATGTTCATAAATAAAAATTTAACGATCTTCTTCCGAGTAATCAATATTAATCCCGTACATTTTTGCGCATCCTTCTTAATTAATTCCGTCGTAATTAATGGACTTATTTACGAAATCATCGTAAAATATATTCTCTATCAAAATATAAAAACAATGTAATTCTTAAAAATAAAATTTTAACAAGGATTTTTCTTATGTAATCTTTATATCTTCAAATATCTCATTTCTTATCAATTTATATGTATATATATATATATATATATATATATATACATTTTTTTTTTTATTGATTTAATCCAAATGTTAGAATCCGATAGGGTCCTTCTTATATTAAGATTCAACGTTTGGGATGTCAAATTAAAAGTATGACAAACTCCAACGTCAGGAAAGACCGCGAGTCTAGCCACGCATTCACCATAAAATATATGACGCTAGCTGCGAATAATGCACGGAATACAAAACTACCTCCCTTCGCGAACTATCTCGTATTCCACGTGGTAGCACATTTGTTTACCGAAGCCGAACTTTGACGTAAATCAAAATTCAACGGTCTTCTTTCGAGTAACCAACGTTAATCTCTTACATTCTTTCGCGTCCTTCCCGTCCGTCGTAATTAATGGACTTACTTACGAGATCGCTTGGATTATTGCAAAATAGATTTTCTATCGTAATAACAACATAAAAATAAAAACAATATAATTCTTAAAAATAAAATTTTAACTCTGATTCTTCCTATATAATCTTTATATCTGCAAATATATCTATAGATTTTTCATTTAATACATACATACATATATATATATATATATATATATATATATATTTATTTATTTTTATTTAATATATTATATTTATTTTTAATATATTATTTTTATTTAATATATTATATTATATTTATATTTATATATATATATTTAATACATAAGTAAATATATATATATATATATTTATTTCTTTTAGATTTATATAAATTAATAAATTAATAAGAAAAAAGTAAAGAAAAAAAATAAATAAGTAAAAGAAAACGATTTTGATATACTAAATGGACGCATCGAATTTCGTCCGAAAATATTTTTTTTTGGATTATTGAAAAAAAAAATAATAATATTTAAGTCCGTCAAGTCAAATTGGACGTCCTTTTTATTGGACTTCATTATTGGATCTTATAGAGATAAAATAAAAAGGAGAAAAAAAGTCATTTAACGTGGGTCTCACTCACATTTTGGAGGTGCGTGTCACGTGCTCGCGTAGTATCTCGTGCTACAAACGGTAGGGGGTGCATAACTCGTTGCTTGGTACATCGCGGCATGACGATCGTGATGGCGGCTATCTTTTGAGACCGGCTTGCCATATTTCAGCCAAACGATTTTTTCAGCTCACAGCCGAACGCGGAATGCCTGCCAATTAGAATTGCGCGGCAAATGTATTGTTCGTTCGTGACGTGATGCTTATTAGGTTGCATCCAATGCACAAGATTCGTTTTGTTTTGTTCTTTTTTGTGTTTATTTTTATTTTTTTTTTTTTATTTTTATATATTTTTTTTTATGCACGACCTCTTTTTATCTTCTTCTCTTGATTTTCTAATTTCATTCATATGCTCGACTTTTGATTTATTTTTCTTATTTGAATTAAAAACTAACAGAAATTAACAAAAAAGGAATCGAATATTATATATATATATATATATATATATATATATATATATATATATATATACATATAAATATAGATATCTATTATCAGTGTGATTCAAATAATTTATTACATATATTTCCGGAAATTTGTCTTAAATTTTATTGAAATGAAAAAGAAAAAAAGAAAAACGAAAATATATGTGAGGATTCTTTTTTTATATGCATTAAACAAATAAATCTTAATATTAATATTAATACGGAATATCAATATATAATATTAATAGATAAAACAATTACCATAAATACGTATTATTTTTGATTAGGAATTCAATTTCGTATATTAAGGTAAGAATATAAAGATAGAAAAAGGATAAAAGGAAATTTATTAATTAGGATACTGATATTGAACATATACACGCTGGAAGTGTTATGACACAGAAAAATTTTTATTAAACTTTTGATACATGAGCCGGGTCCGAAAGATAGTCGAAACGTGTGATCACAGATGAGGGTGGGGATTGTGCGGTTGTCCTCGTTGTTTAATTTTCTTTAACGTTTCTGAGACTTCAGCAAGTATCCCGCGACTCCAAGATCCAAATATCTAAAATATTTATTACTAATTGTATTAAGGAATTTTATTATTATTATTATCATTTTTTTTCTTCTTTTTTATATAAGCTTCAATTATAACAATTAAGTAATCGTCGCATCATTTTTATTATTATCATTATTACTTATAAATAATAATTATTGTTCAAATATTATAATGTTTAATTTGTACGTTACTGCAAAATATCATCGTAAGTTTTAAAACGAATTGTAAAATCTATTTCTAATCATTTCAAAAATTGTTTAATTAACATTATCAAGTCTCACCTTGTTTGGGATGTAACAGATCCACGCTTTGCTCTAGCCACTGGTGTAACACGACTCCCGTCGCTTGAAACGAGCCTGGATGCAACTGGAGTTGATTTTTCAGGCGAACCGGTAGTACCCGATGGTACGTTCGAAAGTAATCTTTTGCCTTGACGACTTTCTTTAGATTTTCTTCGTACACTTAGATCGGATGATACGACAATTTCGTCAAATGTTGTTCCATAAATTGATGCTGATCTCGAACGATTAGAAAATTTATTACTTCAATTCGATATTAATCAAATGATTACTGAACAAATTAAATCGATACATCATATCGATTAAAAAAAAAATATATATATATACAGAGACAGAATATATATACATTGTGTCTTGTATAAAATGTTAAAAATTTCGTTTCACAAAGTGCATATCTGTAACACTTTATATGGATATAAACTTTATATGGATATATGTATCTTTATATATATACATATATATAAAGATTTTTTTTCTAAAGCATTATCGTCATCTAATCATCTAATACACTAACGTTATGTCGAACAAAGAACTGCATATGTAACTTACATTTTGGAGGGGGTACCTGTCCTTGAGCGTTGATCATTACACATGCCAATACGATTACCAAAAGAGCCAAAAATTTCCTCATATTTCAAAATGTAATTTTAAACGTGTTCCAAGAATGTTGAATTTCTTTTTTTTCTTCCTTTTAGACCTTCAGAAACGAACAAACAAACAAACACAAAAATGATCACAATTGTTACTAATCAGCACAACGCGATATCCCATACAATACGTCAAAATGATATTATTATTCACTGTCTCGGTTCGACGTTTTACAAAGAGAAAAAACAAGACAAAAAAGAAAAGATAAAAAGAGCAGGAAAGAAAAAAGAAAAATGTTCGATGATAAATTATCTTAGTTTCTTATGAACTTTGACCTTAGCGAAACAAAAATAAAGAAATTCGTTTAACATCACTCTCGAACGTAGATAATTTAAATGTTAGACAGTAGAATAATAATATAAATAAGAATAAGAAGATGAAGAAGAAGAAAAAGAAAAAGAAGCAGAGAAAAAAGAAGAAGGAAGAAGTTGTCTACTCACCGAGGATAACCAGAAGATACTTTCCGAGTCGACAACCGCACGAGAAATGCGGGCACAATGGCGCGGGAACCTTCAAGAGAGCACCGTGTGCATTTGCTATAGTGAGTGGAAAACAGGAACACAGAACGTGGTCCATGTACGGGAGGAGGTGCTTTAAAAGCGTCGGAGACTGTAGTTTCTTGCACTGGACAGACCACTTTCTATTTCATTTTTTTTTCCTTCGTATCTGTTTCTCTTTCTCTCTCTCTCTCTCTCTCTCTCTCTCTCTCTCTCTCTCTCTCTCTGTCTCTGTCTCCCTCTTTCTCTACCTATCTCTTTCTCTCTGCTTTTCTCTCGTACTCCTTCTTGTTTTCTATCTCTTTTTTACACACGATTCACTACGTCTGCCTTCTTTCTATCTCGCTCTTCTTCTTGACTGGTTTACCGGCTGGTAAAATCGCGTGCCCAACAGGGCCGTCTAAAGCGTGGTTAACGAACTACCTACGGAGTGAAACCATCTATTCATCTTTTTCTTTCTTTTGATTCTGGTTCGTCTTTATTATATCTTTTATTTTCCACCGGCAGCTGGAAGAAGTGGTCATTGTTTTTAAAATTTTTCATAAAGCAAATCCTATGATTTGTTCTTTTTTTTTTTATGATGATATAAATATCTCGAAGATTTTTCCTCGTTCAGTCGTTGGATTTAATTTTTGTATAAACAAATTCTTAAGTAGATTCGTTATAGTACGTGTTGGATAATTAATTGTTTGAAAATTTTTATGAAATAATATGTCCGTTAAATTTTCATTCTAAATGAGATCCTATGTGTTTAGCGGTAGTATATAAGTGGTGATCTTTATTGATGATCCATTTAAAATGTTACAAATCACTTTCTAATCGAAATTTCTTTTTGTTGCATATGAAATGCAGATGACTTAGTAAATAAATTTTACGAAGCTTCTCTTTCGTTCGAAAAGAAAAAGAAAAAATATCTATTATTTATATTTACATTCCGTTTTATTTAAAAGATTAAATAAATCTGTACTTATTCTTCATTAAAAATTCATTCCTATCATATTATTTAATTATTTTAAATTAATCAATAATATTTATGTTGGACACTGACCGAGTTTTCTTATAATATATAATCAGAAAGAATAAAAATATACGTGTATAAATGTATTTATAATTTATAATTCAATAATGATGAAAAGAATCAATTGAATTATTTGTATAAAATATTATTTCGAATCTTTCACGTTATCACGAATCTTTCAGCCGATTTAATTGAATGAAGAAGAGAAGGGTATCAGAAAACGGAGATTGCGGCACTGAAAAGATCGCGTGTGCAGATCGTCCGGTCATTGCACGGAACTTTTTGGATCTCCATTTTACCTCTTTGCTTTTTAGAAGTCCTCCTCCTTTTGGCTTCCCTTTGTGCTGTTAAACCCCAACCCTCTTTATCTTCTTCTTCTCTCCTTCTTTCTTCCCTTCTTCCAAAGATTCTACTACTCTCTCTCTCTCTCTCTCTCTCTCTCTCTCACACTCTCTCTTTCTTTCTCTTTTTCTCCTTCTCTTTCTCTCACAGCATCGAACTTGGCGTTGTTTCGTTGGTTTTATTTTGAAGAACATCTGGTGACTGGTTTCAGTACAAAGGAAACTTGCTTCTCAGGAAATCTCAAGAGAAGAGGGTGGTTTCTCTCTTGTCTTAACTATGCATTATATTTACTTATAAATAGTGACGTAGAATGTTTGTAAACAACCAAAATCGCCTACGACATTAGACCTAGTAATAATGATGATCATAATGACCTTGATAAAGTTAATAAGAAAAAATAAGTTATTATATAATCTATACATATATATACATTTTTACAAATTTTTGCGAGAGAATGATATGTTAAATAAAGTATTTTAAACGTTATTTTGGTACAATATTTTTTTTTATCGTAAGAAGAAGCTAAATTGAAAGATACATTTTAAATAAATATAAACGAATGACGATTCAATCCGAAATTTTAATTTTAAAAGATCCGTAATTTTAATTTTGAAATTATTTTAATTTCTAATATAATTTTTTTCAAATTACTAACTCTTCCTTTAAATTTTCTGATCTCGAGGAAAAGAAAACAAAAAGAAACGAGAGAAAAAAAGAAAAATAAACGAGAGCTAAGCAATAATTCGTTCCAAAGAAACTTTGAGTTGTATTAAAGACCGACATCTTTAAATGTCCTCTAGAGCGTTGTTTAAAAAGCATGTTGGAAAGAGTAGCTGGTAGTAGTACGGTCACGAAAGAGAGAATGTGTAGGTGCGATTTTAAAACGAAAAACCGGTGGTGCATCCTTGCATAACTGGCTTGAATCGTAAGATCGAGTGCGAGTACCGTGACCGAACACACGGTCTGGATCTCTTTAAAACGAGTTAATCCGTATATGCGTCTGGCCGTCTGCTGATGTTGCTGCTGTCGCTGTCGTTGCCGCCGCTGCTGTTGCTTCTACTCTTGTTAGACCGCCTGAGAACCAAGAAGATTCATTTTCCCTTTGTCCATTCTTTTTCACACGTACCCAAAAGGATTTCGCCTCAATGGTACAATGCCAACGTGCATTTACGACTCTCTCTTTCTATCTCTCTCTCTTTTTTTCTCTGTCTGTCTTTCTCTTTCTCTCTCTCTCTCTCTCTCTCTCTCTCTCTGTCTGTCTGTTTCTCTCTTTCTCTTTCTCCCTTTTTCTGTTTCTTTTATTCTTTCTTTTTTTCTTTTACATCTCCTTGTTTCTTCCTGCATATAAATAAACAACGAGAGAACGTCATATATATCTATATTTCTATGTCCTCGAACTCGACCAACTGGAGTACCAACAAAAAGATATATATATATATACATAGGACTTTTTTTTACAATACTTTATGAATTAGAATATTCTGTCTAAGAGATAAATGAAATTGTTGATTGATTCAAAAATCAGACAAGTTATTATTGGTAGGAGAGATTTGGATTTTTATCATTACATCATTTTTATGATTACAATTTTTTGCACTTAGAATTCTTTCTTTTTTCCATTCTTTTTTCTTACCTCTCCTGTCTCTCTTTCGATATATAAATAAATAATGAAATAATGAAACGTATTTTTATATTTCCATGTTTCTTCGAACTCGTTAATCAACTTTAGGATTAGCAAACAAAAATATATATATATTAATGTACAAAGAGACCTTTTTAGAATACTTAAGATGAATTAAAATAAATGATTTAGAATATTGTCTTAGGGATAAATGAAATTGTAGATTAATTAGAGTATTAAGCAAATAATTGTTGGTATAAGAGAATTAGAATTATTATCATTACATCATTTTTATAATTACGATCTGTTGCACTTACAACACTTTTTCCTTTTTTTTATTTACTTCATCTATTCTGATCTCTTTTTCTATATAAATAAATAATGAGAGAACGATACATAGTTATGTCTATATTTCTATGTTCTTGAACTCGACCAACTAAAGAATCAACAAAAAGATATGTGTGTGTGTGTGTGTGTGTGTGTAGGATATTTTTTGAAAACCTACCTGATAGATACGAATTAACAATTAAAATCACATGATTTTATTAACACGAACTTTATTAACAATTATTATTAATTATTATTAGGATGTAACAACTTGGAAACTATAACTATTTTCTAGAACTCTGGCCTACTTAAGGCGTTTCTCGCTATTTTTTTCATTATTCTTATTGATTAACTCAGAATCTGGTCCAGTCAGGAGGATACGCAATTTTCTTAAAGCTCTTTACTCGCTAACTCTCCTTCTTTAACTAACTTCTTTTTTTTCATAAACAAACGTCCCTCTCAAAAGACAAATTATACTCTACTCTTCTTGACTACCGATCGGCCTACCTCATACAAACACATGACTAATTAATTCTAGAATCTTCCATCGGCATATCTCACACTCACACACATATATACATACATAACTAAGTAATTCTGGAACCTTCCATCTCTTCGTTCAACTGTCGACCGGCATATCTTACATACGCATACATACATGACTCTGGAATCATATGAGCTCTGGACCTTCTATCTCACACGTATATATATATATATATATATATATATATATATATATATATATATATATATATATATATTATTAGTATAAATACAGAGAAGGCTTTTTAGATCTTCTTTGAATTAAAGGACTGTTTTACAAATATATGAAATTGTTGTTTGATTCGAAACGAGACGGGTTTATATTAGTTTTCTAGTTTTTTTATGTCCTCGAATACAACTAGAGAATCAACAAAAATATATATACCCACACACACATATATTATCGGTATATGGAAAAAGAATGCTTTTTTTATCTTTTTTTTCAGAATTAGGAGACTGTTTTACAGATAAATGAAATTATTGATTGATTCGAAATGACACGGGTTTAAACCTGTATTTTTATATCCTCGAAGTCGACCGCTCGACCAGTTAAAGGATTAACGAAAAGATATATCTATATATATACATATATTATTGGTATATAGAGAGAGAATATAAAGGGTTTTTTTAGGGTTTTTTCTTAGAAGCAGAAGATTGTTTTATAGATAAATGAAATTTTTAATTGATTCGGAACGATACGGATTTTTATCTCTATTTTTATGTCCTCGAATTATGTTAATTAGAGGATCAATCAAAAAAGAATATATATGTATATATATATATATATATATATATATATATATATATATATTATTGTTATATAATGAGAGAAATTTTTTTTTAGCGTTTTCTTAGAATTAGAGTACTGTGTTATATATAAATGAAACTTTTGATTGATTAAAGAATCAGAGAATAATTATTGGTATGAAAGAATTACGACTGCTTTCATTATATATATATATATATATATATATATATATATATATATTTATATATATATATAAAATTCGTTCTCTTTCTCTTTCTTTTCATCTTTTCCTTTCATTCATTTACCTCTCCTATCACCTTTCTGAATATAAGTAAACAATAAAAGAACGACATGTATACATACATTTCTGTTATTTAACTCGACTAAATGGAGGCACAACATAAAAGATATATATTATTGGTAGTATACCAAGAGAGAAGACTTTCTTTTAGCATACTTTTTGAATGAGAATATTGTCGTAGAGATAAATGAAGTTGTTCATTGATTTGAAAATTAAACAGATAATTACTGTTATAAAAGAATTAAAATTATTTTCGTCCCATTATTTTTAAGATTATAATATTGTATTAGATAATTAGATAAACACGTTGACTAATTTATTAATTAAATAAAAAGATCAAAATTATTGATTCGAAAATCAGAGAAATAATTGTATGAAATAATTATGATTGTTTTCGTTACATCACTTTTATGATTACAATCTTTTGCAATTATGATTCTTTCTCTCTCATTCTCTCTTTCTTTCTCTCTCTCTTTCTACATCATTTTTTTCCTTTCTTTCTTTTATCTCTCCTGGTTTCTTTCTGCATAAAAATAAACAATGAGATAATAACACGTGTATTTGTATTTTTATGTTCTTCAGAATCAATAAAAAAATTCATATTATTGATAAAAGTAGAGAAAATATTTTCTTTTAGCATACTTTTTGAATGTGAATATTGTCATAAAGATAAATGAAATTGTTCATTGATTCGAACATCAAACAGATAATTATTGATATAAAAGAATCAAGATCGTTTTCGTTCCATTGTTTTTATAGTTACAATCTTGTATTAGGTAATTAAATAAACACGTTGACTAATTTGTTAATTGAATAAAAAGATCAAGATTACTGGATTACTCTAATGTCTCGTTAGAATATTATTATTACTATTATTACTATATTCGATTGTAAAGAAAACGTGAATCAAGATAGATAAATCATTCTAATGTGTTATTAGAATACTATTGAAGATGATTAGAATCTTGTTTTCTAGATCGGACGGATAATAAATAAAATGAATTATATATAGTATAATTTTAACGAAAGACTAATACAAATCGTGATTATTTACGTGAAAATAAATTTCTATGATAATTATTTTATAATTATAATGATATGTTTATATATCTATATATCAATATAAATACATAAATGTTTACTAATATAGAAGAATTTGAAAATTTTTTATAGAGCTATTTAAATAAATTTAATAATTCACAAATTCATATAATATTGTATATCAAATATATAAAAACATATACATGCATATGTGCATAAATCTTTTTCAAAATCAGATATTATTTCTATCGGTTATCTAAATCTTATTATAATCATAGATTCTAATATTTATCGTTTTAGAAATAAAGAATAGAAAAGATCGATTTTAAAGAAATAATCAAGCGAAGAATTTTTTTTTTTAATGACAATCCGAGTGTATCGAATGTATCGTAAATTTTATTTCAAATTTTTAGTGCTTACAAATAAGACGCGCAGTAAAATATTATGTAAGAGAGACGAGAATGAAAGAGTGTTTACGTCAAGCGCATACAAGATAAGAAGTTGATAATAGAGGAGAATTTCAAGGAAAATCCGAAACGAATAATGTTCGATGTTAAAGTAATTCTTGATAATTATATATGAATTACAAAAAAAAAAGAAAAAAAAAATCGTACAATAATCCTTAGGACAAATTAAACGTTGATTACAGTTGTTTTATCTTCCACACACACACACACACATATATATATATATATATCTTTCTCATCCTAATCTCATAATATTCATAGTTAAAAAACAAATCACAATTAAATTTCTGACATGTTACATTGAAAATTACGTAGGTGCGTAAATGAGTGCGTGTATACGTTTCATAAAAGATTAATAACAAATGAATATAAAAATACTGTATTTTTCTTTTCTCTAGTTCTTTTTTTTTCTAAACACTTCATTCTAAATAATTTTATGTAAATTCTATGATTTTGAGGGAATAACAAAATATAAGAAATAATTTTCGTTTTATCAATGTGTTATGGTCACTTCTAAATCAAAATAATTTATCTAAGCGAGGATATATATCTAATTTAATATTAGATATTAAAGATTAACAATATCGACAAATAGCTCGAGGGAGACACAGAAATGAACAATGCAATTATAGTTCACAATGACATGCCTAGTTACACGTATTACAAACTACTATACCGGTTTTGTACAAAGTTTAATTCTAACGTGAACAAATGGTTCCTATTATCTTCGATTCGACATTATCAACAATTAGTCACGTGTTTTATCGGAAGTTAAGCAGATATTGTATAATCCGAGTATTATATCATATTACTCGATTCCTATATCCATTAAAAAGTATGGGCCTACCAAACAACACAATCTTTTTTTTTGCAATATCTTCGAATAAAAAATGAAAACAAATTATAAAAAAAAATTTTACTCGGCACAACAATCTTATATATTGTTTACAATTGGAAATAATGTGACATAATTCAATATAAAAAAAAAAAGTAATAAAAAAGCACAAAAATCGAATAAAGGTATTTACAAAAAACAATTGTATTACAACATTAATGGCAAAAGTTACTCGCAGAATTATAAAAATTGCTAAAATAACAAAAAAAAAAGAAGAAACAAAACAAAGAAAAAGAAGTTGAATCGTGCAATTAATAACTTCGGTCACTTTGCGAAAATGAACCATATAGGAATCGCTTTATCGAATGCCTGATAAATCGTCGTTGGAATGTTGAGGTCAGTCCACGAATACGAGCATGTCACTGGTATCAGCAGTAGCAGATGCATGACTCGATGCCGATGATTTCGAACCGAATCCTGTAGCACTACTGGATGCCTCAGCATTAGCTTTGGCATTGGCCGATCCACCGGCACTCGAAAATGCACTTGATTTTGCATTTGAAGTTGCATGGGACGATCCACCAGCACTAGCAGAAGAGTTAGCGTCGGAATAAGCGCTTGATCCTGTTGAAGGGAACAGATGAATCATTTAATTACGATCAGACCCGTAGATACAGCTTCGACGAAAGCAGTAGACGATGATTTGGTCAGGTCGTCTGACATGGAATGACGGTCGATTCTCGTAAGCTCGGCCGCTGAATGAATGAAATGAAGTTATTGTTAGTTTGTTACTGTTAGGACGAATTAAACAAAGAAAGAAATAGAGAAAGTAAGAGAGAAAGAGAGAAAGAGAGGGAAAGAGAGAGAGAGAGAGTTAAAGTTTTGATCAAGTGTTAAAGAAATCTATATTCTAGGGTAACTTTAATTTTCAATCGAGAATTTATTTATTATTGTTTAGTAGAGATTAGAGAAAAATCATAAAGTACCTGATCCTCCACCGTATCCTTTATTTCCATAACCTCCTAATATGCTTGACCCACCGTATCCTGATCCTCTTGAACCACCTGAACTTCCAGCATTGGCACTAGCATCGGCATTGGCAGCAGCGTTTGATCCAGAAGAACCGTATCCTCCACCTAAACTTCCCGAACCTCCATGATTTCCACCGTAGCCGCTTGAACCACCTTGTCCACCAAATCCTCCGAAGCCTGATCCAGATCCCTTTATGTTGCCACCTCCATAACCACCAAATCCACCAGAAGAGCCAGAATTTGCATCGGCATTAGCACTGGCACTCGATCCGGCAGAACCACCACCAAATCCAGAGCCTCCAGATCCAGCGTTTCCACCAAAAGCACCTCCACCATTACTTCCACTGAATCCTGAGCCTCCAGATCCAGCGTTTCCACCAAAAGCACCTCCACCAGTACTTCCACCGAAACCTGATCCTCCAGATCCAGAACTTCCTCCTAAAGCACCTCCACCAGTACTTCCACCAAATCCTGATCCTCCAGATCCAGAACTTCCTCCTAAAGCACCTCCACCAGTACTTCCACCGAATCCTCCACTTCCAGATCCTCCTAAAGCACCTCCACCAGTACTTCCACCGAATCCTCCACTTCCAGATCCAGAACTTCCTCCTAAAGCACCTCCACCAATACTTCCACCGAATCCTCCACCTCCAGATCCAGAACTACCTGATGAACCACCGCCATATCCTCCGCCATATCCACCTTGTCCATTGTAACCACCTGATCCAGATCCAGAACTTCCAGCGTTAGCCGATGAAATAGCATTTGCATTGGATCCTGCCGAGCCACTACCGCTTCCATAACCACCCAAGTTTCCTGAACCAGATCCTCCAAGACTCAAAATAGGACTTCCTTTAAGTGGTACATTACTCTGTCCACCATAACCACCTGTACCAGATCCAGAACTTCCAGCATTAGCCGATGAAATAGCATTTGCATTGGATCCTGCCGAGCCACTACCGCTTCCATAACCACCCAAGTTTCCTGAACCAGATCCTCCAAGATCGAAAATAGGACTTCCTTTAAGTGGTACGTTACTCTGCCCACCATAACCACCTGATCCAGATCCAGAACTTCCAGCATTAGCCGATGAAATAGCATTTGCATTGGATCCGGCAGACCCGCTACCACTTCCATAGTTTCCACCCAAGAATCCTGATTGTCCGGTACTTGGATATTTAGGCTGACCACCATAATTAGGTCCATTTAAAATGATTGGGGCACCTTTGGTAGGTTGATTTTGTGTACCAGCATAACTTCCAGTATTAGCATTTGCTAAACTTCCTGCTTGGCTTCCACCATAATATCCAGAATTTGTTTCTTTTGGTAGAGTCGTTGGTATACCTTTAGGTTTGTTTTGATCAATTATTACTATCGAAGGACCGTTGTTACATCCAGAACCACCACAATTTGGTTTTGATGGAATTTGGGTAGGTATTCCTTGAACATGTCCTTGATAATGTCCTGTCCCTGTTTGAAGATTGCTAGATCCACCAAGACTACCATATTTACCAAGATTACTTGATCCACCAGTTAAGAAAGGATTCTGTGCTCCAATTTGTCCTTGACCGTGTCCCTGAGCATTAGCATTAGCATTTGCATTTGCATTTGCATTTGCATTTGCATTTGCATTTGCATTTGCTCCAGCACTTCCAGATCCACTAAGGAAAGGATTGTTTGCTCCGATATTACCAAGATATTCACCTCCACCATTATATCCAAGTGATCCAGACTGACCAGCAGCATTAGCATTAGCATTGGCATTAGCTGCGGCATTGGCATTACTAGTTGATCCACCATTTAGGAAAGGATTTCCTCTTCTATGACCTGTTCCAGAACCATAATTTCCATTATATTGCCCGGATCCGCCTGAATTTGCGCCATAATTGCCATGATATCCACCTGAAAAAAATAAAAAATTGTTAATATTTTTTATGGTAGACATACATTCATATCTTTACAAAGAACAACAATCAGACATAATTAAGCATGAACGAACAAAAATGCGAAACATAAACCTAGTAAGTAAATCAGATGCACAGTATGTAAATGGTAAATAAAATGGAAGAGTATTTTGTCATATTTCTGTTTAGTTATAACGGTTACAAGGCCACAATTTTCAAGCGGAAGTTTTCTGCATTTTAGTGGAGTATGCAGATTCGTCCAATTCAGGACGAATTAAATACATGAGATATTTCACAAATTGTCAGATCTCCTTATGGAAAGTTAGCAAGAAAGAGACAGCAATACATATGAATTTTTCTTGCAGTATGTTTGAGGTTCATCCCAATTAACATTTTAACCCTTTTTGAATACATATATATACAGATATGTATATATGTACATACATGTTATATATATATACATATACATATACATATCAATGAAGAAGAACAAGACATCTTTCAAACTCGTTAACGAAGCTCACCTTGAGCTTGAGTCGGAATGCTGTCACCATCGATAACGAAGATTTCAATAGGTTGTTGCTTTGGTCTATGTGGATGATGATAATGAGGTCGATGTTGAGGATAGACACCAGGTCTGCTTATTGGTTGTTGTTGCGGACCTTCGACGATAACCACTGGCAGTGTTGCTGAATTATGTAACTCAGGAACACTATGAATAATCGGTCTTTGTTGTTGATGTATTGGGTGTGGTGGAGGTCGAGTTATTATTACAGGTCTTTGTTGGACAGGTTGTGGTCGTTGAATATTTTGCGGAACGTTTATAGGAATGGATTCGATTACTGGTACTCTATATCCACGGTCAATCTTATTAGCATTAGCATTTGCATTTGCACTGACACTGGAATGAGCATTTGAATTTTGTATAGGTTGCCGAATTATCGGGTTTGGTGGAGATTGATTTATTATTACAGGTTTCTGATGTAAGGTAGGTTGTGGTCGTTGTACCGTTTGTGGGATATTTATAGGAATTGATTCGGGTATGTTATATCCATACTCAGTCCTACCAGAATTAACATTAGCATTTGCATTTGCATTGGCACTAGAATATGCATTTGAATTTCCAGAAGTACTACCACTATTTCCTTGGTACTGAGGATAAGATGGGCCATAATCAGCGACATAAGTTGGTCCCAAAGATGGGTTTGGTTTTGATGGAAGCAAAGTACCTCCATTGTTACCACTATATGCATCAGCATTTGCATTAGCATTTGACTGAGCATTTCCAGAATTATATGAGGAACCATCGTAACCGCCGTATTGTCCATTCGAAGGAAAGATATTGTTCGAATAAGGTTCACTTGGTCTTAAATTATAGTTGCCAGTGATATCATTGTTATTTAAAGATCCATCGTTGTAAAGACTCGAAGAACCATCATAGCCTAATTTGGATAGAAGAATTATGGATAACGAAAATATTTTCTAACCGATCATTTTTGTTTTAACCAAAAAACGCAGACAAAATCTTTGATGATTATATTATAAACTGGTCAAATTTTACAAATGTATTTTTTTTCTTACCTTGTGCACCACCATTGGCTGAAGTTCCAGCATTGGCGTTGGCATTGGCATTGGCGTTGGCGTTGGCGTTGGCGTTAGCATTGGCGTTAGCACTGGCACCATTATAACCATAACTTTGAGCATTAGAATTTGCCTTGGCAGATGCAGAACCACCCCCATGGGCTGTTGCTGATGCCGAGGATGATGCCAAATTGCTGGACAGGCCCAATGGTCCAAGATTCAAATTGGTACCTAATGATTGAGCATTGCTATTGGCAGAAGCCTGACTCTTATCTCCTTTGCTAAATAGTCCAAGTGGATCCAAAAGACTTCCACTTGATAAACCAGATGTCAAATCACCAATTAAACCTAATCGAAGCAGAAAAAGAAATATACATATATTATGTAAAGACATTACTATATGTTATATGCCGAATAGAAAAAATATTTCGTATATACACGAAAACTGATTTCAAATAAATTTTCTTTCATAATAACGAAAAAGTAAATGGTAAGTATTAAAAAAAAAGTGTTAAGAAAGTTTTTATAATTTGATAGAAATCACGTTTGTAACTATCATCGTTGTAATAAAAAATTTGTAAGAATTCGTATCGAACAGTGATAGTTTAATGTAAAAATTTATTTTTTTTTTAAATCATTGTTACAATTTACAACTCACCTGGTTTAGCAAAGGAATCTTGAATGAAAAGTAGTACCAACACTGGCACGAAACTGAACAATCTCATGGTGTTCTCACTTTGTGATTCGATTGGTTATCACTCGCGATATTTCTTTCGTTTCGTTTTGATTCTTTTTTCTTCTTCTTTTTGGATTTCTTTTTTCTTCTATACGAACGAGAGTATCTCTATGGTCAGAGAGTCAAGAACGACTGAAGCTCTTGCACGAGACAACATCTTATATACGACAGACAAGTGGATTTTACGTCTGGCAATAATTGCCAATCGATCTCAATCGTGACTCGTTTTTCTTTCCGATATTTTTCGATGGATCGATACGATAGGCTATAACGTTGTTATAAACGAGAATTTTTAAATAACGGATAGCTCAATAACCATGTAATCCTAAATATTTTAATAAATTAAATTGTAAAAAAAGAATGAGAGATAATCTATACGATAAATCGGACAAAACTTTCACTGGTAGAAACTCATACGTAGACTCGACACTGTCAAGGTCCACTCACTTCAACGAAGCATTTTACATTTTACGATCTTGGGGTATCCCTCTCCGTCGATGATTAGAAGAAACATTATCTCTGATTTTGATAAGCGGCATTTCCATATCATATTTTTTCTAAGTATCATTTTTTCGTGGGGATTTTTTTTCATTTATTATAAAGTTCAATAATAATTTAATCGAAAGCAATGAGAAATTATTACTCGACAGAAATGGATGGTTCTCTTTCTTGTAACGATGTTTAGAAAAGTTTCTTTGGAAGAAAAAATATATATATTTTTTATATATATTATATATTACATATATATTTAATATATATATATATTATATATACATTATATATATACATTATTTTATATATATATATATATATATATATATATATATATATATATATATATATATATATATATATATATAAAAGGAAGAAATGAAGAAAAAATATCAAATGAACAAAGAAATGTATTCTTTGCTATTTGTTCATTTTTTCTTGATTTTCTTTTTTTCATTTAAATAAGAAAAAATCTTGTGAAAAATAACGTCAATTTTTATTTTATATCGATGATTCTATTATTAGCAAGTTAGTTAAATAATACTATTAGTAACTTCCAAAATTATAGGCCGAAATTCACACTTCGTTTGTAATTTAAATGAGTATATCCAATGTATGAAAAAAAAGCAAATAAATGTAAATATTTATGCAAACCTTTATTCAAGATTAATGCCGTTTTTTAATCGGTGACGATTCGAGACATAATAATTATAATATACAATTAAATGAAGTAATATACAGATTTATGAAAAAGATATTTTGTATTAATAAATCACGGTAGAATACTAATTTCTACGTGATTGTACTTAACTTTGTTGTTTTTTCTACTATAGATTAAAAAATCTCGCCTTTTGTTTTTATCATAAGTTTTACATATATTTTTATAATTAATTCTTTCATTATTTAATAATAACCTTAACTATTTTAAAAATAACTATTAATCAATTCAATTATAATTATTATAAATTCATATCCAATGATAATTTTATCTTATAAAGTTAATAACTTATCTTTATTTTCTACGTTAATTTATAGCGTTATAGCATTAACATTAAATACGATAATTATCTAAATTAATAAATAACGAAAAAAATAGAAACAAAAAAAAACAGAATTAATCATAATTAAATGTAAATGAAAATAAAGTCAACGTGTGATATGACATTTAATAAATCGATCAATCAATTAATTAATTAATTAATTAATACAAAATTAGTACAAATTTGAACGATTAACCCTAAAATTATTTAACTCGTTTGTAAAAGTATAAAATATAAAATTTTATCGACGCGTAAATCGAATAGAGATTAAAATCTCAATTCATTGAAGAAGCGAACCTGTTTTTTTTTCGCGTGACAATTGCATCGAGGAACAAGTTAGATTGGTGCATCTTTTCTTTCTCAAACATTCATACGAATATCCGGCTATCGCGAATATACCGACATACCAGTTACATTAACGTATATACATATGTACGTCCTTCGAATTTTAAATGACAGACAGACATATAACGTCACATAAAAGATAATGTCGTGGGAGATTCATTATTTGCGGATGAATCGATGTTAAAAGAAAATCAATTTTCGATATGTGTGTGTGTGTGTGTGTGTGTGTGTGTGTGTGTACGTGCATATTTTTAATTTTTTTTTTGTCAATATTATTTAAATATCACTTTAGACATTTTTCAAAAGATCTAGGATAGAAATAAGAAACTATTAAAGAATTTTTCTATAAAACTTATTACTTTTTTCTTAAAAAATAAAAAAATAAAATATTCTCTTTGTTTTCTCTTTCTCTTTCTTTCTCTCTCTAATTTTCTCTTTCTCTTCGTTTCTCTCTCTCCCTCTCTCTCTCTCTCTCTCTCTCTCTCTCTCTCTCTCTCTCTCTCTCTCTCTCTCTCTCTCTCTCTCCTTTTCTCTTTCTCTATCTCTCTTACTTATATAAATATTAAAGTTAGAAATATATGTTTCTCAGTAATAGAAGGTAATAGAAAACTTGTATGATTTATACTTTTACTTATTAATAAGACAATCTTAATGAATAATTACGGTTAGAATTCCAAAAAATGGTAAAAAAAACAGAAGAAAAGTAAATGAAGGAATTATTTTGTGGTAAGTCTCGTAGAAATATTATCGCTAAATCTATATTTTGGCATAATTAACATTAAAAATAGATACACGAAATAATGTCATCGTTATGAATTATTATATGAAAGAAGTGAGAATAAATATAATCTAAAAATGGTGGTCTTGTAAAAAAAGATAATGTACCTTTAAGAATCGACTAATAACAATTTTGCGATCGGTATAACAGACGCAGTTATATCTCGAGTTCTCGATTCTCGCTTACGAAACCTAAATCGTTCCGGTTCTTCAAGGTCAGGTTCAATGACTGCTCTCAGTATCGAGCTTCTCTAGCACGAGTGAACGTTGAACGTGCTCTTCCACGAAACTGGATACTAGGAAGATTAAGAAAAGGCTAGTATATTAAATTAACTGTAAATATTGTAAATGTTATAAGAAATTGATTTTTATTAAATTACAAAAAATATATAGAAAATAAAAAAGAATGTTATATTAGAATTATGTTAAAGTATAATATAAAAATAAATAAATATATATATATCGCATTTATAAAAAATACTTAAACATTCATAAGAAAAATTACATAATAAATATTATGATAAATATTACCATATAAAAAAATTATACAATAATAAAACTATATTTATATTTACTATAGTAATTGTAATATTACAAAAAAGAAAATGTAAATAAACACAGAAACATAACAGGAAATATTATATAAGATCTAGATAATAGATACATATATACATACATATATGTATATACATATATGTATATACATTATATATATATATATATATATATATATATATATATATGTATAGAAAGAGAAAGAGAGAAAGAGAATACGTAGAAGCACATAATCTGTATATATTATAGAACCGGATATATAAATGAAACAAAAGAAATACTAAACGAATGATTAATAAAATAAGAACGATAGGAACAAAGAGAGCATAATCTTGCAACTATTCATCGATATATCGATATATTGGTATTATTATCGATAATTTATGAATGATGTTAATGAGTTATTTTTAAAATGTGTACCTACGAAGCTAGATGTCAGACGTTAAACTAATAATAAACTGAAAAAGGTTTCTTCCCACCACTCTGATTATTACTCTCAACGACTTTCTAAACGTAATGATCGAACGTAATATAAGATCTCCGGTAAGCAACTATGATTATTCAGGAGCCGTCAATGAAATCGGAAATCCCAATGAGAGAATAAAATTCAATAAAGATCAATGTTTTTATCTTTTATAACTGCGATGATCATACATTATTTATTTCGCTGGTTTTTTCTTTGCACTTATGTTTTTTCTGTTTTGTTTTTTCTAAAATCACCATTTTGTATTTTATTTTCAATCTTGCTTGAACATTTTCTCAATATTTCACTGATAAACACGTATGTAGATATTTTTTAAAAATATTCTGATAATCGTTGAATTTTGTTTATATCTTTCTGGATTTAAATCAAATCACTGAACGATTTTCATTGGTGAATAATGAAATGTGGATCAGTGAAAAAATCAAATATAAAATCGAAACATTGAAAACATGCGTGTATACCAAATGCAAATTTGACATGAATTGTATATCTATGGTTTTATAAATTTATACAGTGCAAATTTGATTTTTATTAAAAAATAAGTTCATTTTTGTGAAAAGTGTCAAAATAAAATTTTTTTTTGAGTAATTAATATAATCATTTAAAATGCTATGTATGTATATGCTTAAATGTTATAAAGCTTTTTAATTTTAACGAAACAAAATAAACATAACTTGGTTTTTTTTATTATGGAACAATTTTTAATCTATTCTTCATTGCCATCTAAGAAAAAAAAAATATTATCATAAATATTATTCAGGCACGTGATTAATTACTTCGTAGATGTACTCCAAAAAATCAAAATTAAACTGCTAGATCATTGAATCATTTTATTTGTAGATTTATTTATAGACACGTGAATCTTCCATGAACTAACTTGTAGATATATATCAAAATCATTGAACCATTTTATTCGTAGATACACTATAAATCACATCGAATTGATTTATTCATAAACACATGGATCTTCCACAAACTACTCTGTATATATATTTCAAAATCATTGAATCGTTTTATTAATAAATGCATCATTCGCAGATATATTAGTCAATAAATCTTCAATTAACTATTTCGTAGATAAACCGCAATATTATCATTTTAATTAAAAATGATACGATATATATAAAAATGACACATTTTCAATTAAACATTTTCAATTGAAAATAATATGAAAGAATGATTTTTAATTATTATTTATCGGATTAATAGATAACTCTTATTAACATTTAACGTTTTGTTAAATGATTAAAACAAAAATTAAATGAGAAAAATTAAAAAAGAATTAAGTGAGCTTGAAGATAAATAATAGAATAAATAACTCGTCAACTCGACAATAAGATCATGATTGAGATATCGTTACGAAATCGAAACGAAGCTGAGACATACCATAACGAGAAAGTCATGAAGGACCTTCAGCTCTTTTCGTCCTCGTCATCATGACTCATTCTCATTCTCGTGTCGAGCGAGAGTCCATGCACGTAGAAATTCGGTGTTGCCGAGGAAAACCCAACGGCTATATGTTACGTTATCGAAGGATCGATGGAAACGGAGATGCGGTCATTTCTACAATCATACACGTTCGTTCCGTCTCGAAGGAGTCACAAAGTGTGACTCCTCGCTTAAATACTCCTACACACTGCATATGTCTCTTAACATTACAATTATCGTAGAATGTCAAAAATGATCGAAAGAATCTTTTTTTCTTTTTTTTGATTTTACGATTACTGATGTCATAACTGTAAAAAACAAAAAAATTAGAAAAAAGCATATAACAATACGATGACTTGTACTTTTTCAAATAGTAAATAAAACACGTTTATTATTAAAAAAAAAAAAAAACAATAAATAAATAAAAAATGTTATTACTATTACTCTGAAGTCGCTTCTACAAAAAAGAAGAGAAAAGAAATAAGTTTGTGAGTAATTATACCAACGTATGATTCTTTATATAGCTATTTTGATTATGTAATACATTCCAAAAAAAAAAAAAAAACAGAAAAAAGAAGAAGAAAAGAAAAAAAAGAAAATTTATTAATGGCCAGCACGTTTTCTGTTTGCTTTTTGTAAACCTTCCGTTATTTTATTTTATTTTTCTTTTTTTCTCTTTTCTTCGAATATACACGCGCGTCAGACACACACACATATCGATATAGAGATATGATATATGAGAAAGAAGAGAAAGAGAAAGAGGCAAAATCCTCCTTTCTAAGTCCTCCAATTCTTCTCACTCGTAAAATTATATAGTATACTGACATCATCTTATTGGAAATTTTGAATTTACTGGAAAGTATGAATCCATACTTGTGAATTTCCAATCAATTAGAATTCCATACATCGATTATATTATATATAATCGTTGTTTTTATATAAACTTTATGAAACTTTTGTTACTTTTGTAATTAATATTGATATATTATATTACGAACGGTTAGAATTCAACAGCTCAATTTATATATATATATATATATATATATATATATATATATATATATATATATATATATATATATATTGTCTCAACGTTTTTCAATTAACTTATATTTTGTGTTATTTTTAAGAAATAATAATCACATGAAATCATTAGAGCAAATATTTCTAATATTTTCCTTTTTTTTTTCGGGAACATTATTTGCTCTGTAAAAACAGAATTTGACTGTTTTTTGAACATTTTCAATCGAGCACCAACTTATAATAATTTCTTTTTTTTGCATATAAATCTTATGACATAACTTCTGTAGTTAATATTCATATTTTGTGATCGATTAGAATTCAATAGGTCAATGTATATATATATATGCATATATGCATATATATTAATCATTTTAATGTTTTTTAATTAACTTATATTTTGTTTAATTTATAGGAAATAATAATCACAAAATCACTTGAAAAAGTATTTCTAATATCTTTTTATTTACTTTTTCGTTACAGGATAAATATAATATTATTTATCCTGTAAAAACAGAATTTGGCCGTTATTTTTTTTTTTTTATTTTTAATCGAGGAAGAAACTATGATAATTTGTTATATAAACCTTATGATATAAGTTAAAATTATTATTTGTATTTTCTGATAGATTAAAATTCAATCGATTCATTTATATATATGTATACGTAAATCGATTATTCGATAATATATATAATAATATATATATATATATATATATATATATATATATAATGTGATTTATATATATTAAATATTTTTATGTATTAAAATATTAATATATATATATGTATATAATAATTATATAATTTATATATATTAATTGTCTTACTTTTTTTTTGTTGACTTATATTTCGTATCATTTTTAAGAATTAATAATCATATAAGATCATTCGAACAAATATTCTTAATATTTTTCTATCTTTTCTTCTCAGGAACATTATCTATTCTCTAAAAATAGAATTTATCTATTTTCCGTATATTTGTAATCGTGGTGTCACGTATGACAACATTTTTTTACATAAATCTTATGAAGTAACTTCTGTAAATAATATTCGTGTTGTTTGGTCGATTAGAATTTGATAGAACAATTCATATATATATATATATATATATATATATATATATATATATATATATATATATATATATATATATATATATATATATATATGAATTATTAACGTTTGTTTATCAACTTATATTTTGTTTCATTCTTAGGAAAAAGAAATCCCACAAAATCATTAGAATAAATATTTCTAATACCATCCGATTTTTTTTCGCAAACATTATTTATCCTATAAAAACAAAAATTGCTTGTTTTTTTTTATAAATTTTTAATCGAAGAACGACGTATAAGAATTTTTTTTTTATATATATAAATCTTATGACGCAAGTTCTTTAATTAATAGCCATGTACAACCGGTCTGCCGTTTAAAAATTATACGTACTTCCTCTCTTATATCCAAAGAAAAATATTATTCTCGATATTTCATCAAATGTAATGATCATCATACACAATGATCATCGGAGAATGCAATGAACTTCGATACGCTGAGATAACGCAATAAACGTGCGGGATCAAGATCGGGACGAAGATTTTTTTTTTAATTTTATCTATAATCTTCGTAATGAGTTAAGATTCATTTACTACTAACGTCTATAAACATCAAATCATTTTCAATAATACACTCGAAAGAATGATGTAAATGATGTGCAACTTTATTTTACATTTCAATTATTATTTTAAATTCCTGATAAAAAAACGAAAATTTATTTGAAAGATCTTATCGTATAGTACGAAAGAAAACAAAAAAGAGAACAAAAAGAAATATCAAATCATTATCGATTGCAACGACTTTAATAAAAGTGTTTGCAAAAGATATTTTTTTTCAGTAAGGGAATAAAATAAATCGCAAAACTAAAAATTCCACGTTACTAATTTATGTTTTGTTCATATAAAAAATTTTTTTCATCCGATTTGATTACATACAGACATTGTAATTCTAGAAAAATCTGCAACGCGTCAATTTCCGGCACGAAAATCCAAAGCAACATCCTATCTTCTCGTAAAAACATAAAATTATTAAAATTTCAGTACTATTATGTGTAAAATGATAGTTGACGGCCATTGACAAATTTTCCTTTCTATTTCAATTTTTAATATCTTGTCAATAAGTTTAAAAGTCTAAATTTTAGACAAAAACTTGACACTTCTTTTTTCATGATCTAAATTTTTTGTTTTTCACGAATTAAAAAATTTGAGCCGATGTCACTTAATTACAACATTATTTTCCAAGACAATATTAGAATTTAAATAATATCGTAACAGGAAGTTAGGATGCTCCTTATGGAGCAGGGATTTTCCTACAGAGATTAACTATATGTAATCAAATTGAACGGAAATATTTTTTTTTTACATAAATAAAAATACCAAGGAATAACATGGAATTATTAGTTATTCAATTTATTTTACTACTCTTCTGAAAAAAGAATTCTTTAAAAATACTAGTATAAATATCGAAAAATATTAAATAAAATACCGAAAAAAAGTAAAAATCAATCATTGGATGCCGAGAACGAACTACAATAAAACACTTGTAATACTTTACGTAGATCATATAATATAATAAAAATTAATAAGATATTTAACGAGTCATCTTATAAAAAAAAAAAACAAAATATCGTTCGATTTGTTTTAACAGGATAAGAAAGATAGGATCTCATAGATAATATTTATTTCGTAAACTCGGCAAATACATTGGTGGATCTATGATTGAATAATGATCGGGAATAGGATCGATCATATCAATCATCCATTTTTTCTTTCTTTCTTTCTTTCTTTTTTTTTTTGCATCAATACAATGAACTTCTCTAAGAAGTATAATATAACAGCGAAATGATCGACTCTTTCGAATCGCTAAAATTATGAAGAAAATTGCATTTATAAAGCGAGAAATTGAGTATTAAAATATAAGAAGAGAACTTAACTTTGAGTTTACTAATACTGAAATTAATATACATATACATACATACATATATATATCATCACAAAGTATGAAAATATTTCATATTACATAAATGAATCCATTTCCAAAGAATTCATTATACCGTTAGATTAAAGACAATAATTGTTTTTTGTTACTTCTTTCTTTTTTTTTTTTTTTTTTTTTTTTTTTTTAATCAAATAAAGTAATTTCTTTCTTTTTTCTTTTGTAATATTTATTACTAAAGATATTTCAATTGCATTTATAAATAATTTGTATTTTTTATTAAATTATTATTTCTGATCGCTTTATAAAAAAAAAAAGAGAATTCTCCAATCGTCGTATTTCTATTAAACGTTATTAGATCTAACGGAAAATGAATCGATAAACACGTATAATTATGTAAATATCAATATACATATAATATCTATCTTAAAAATATTATTAAGAACACGAAAAAAAGAATATACGAAGAGTTGAAGCTACGATAGCTACAATAGGAATCATTTTTAATATTATCTCAAAAACATTAATTTCCAGCACGCAAAATAATTGATTTAATATCAGAAATATAGATCATCAAAAAACTTTCGATCGTATGCCCGTATAGTCCTTATTATTGTCATTTTTGTTCTTCTTCAACAAAATATCTATTTGTTTATACACATATACAATCCGACGAAAGGTAATATTCGCAATTAGAATGAGAGAGAGAGAGAGAGAGAGATTTCGAATATTTATATATATCTAGCATAGCTATAATAATATTAATAATAATAATAATAATAAATCTATTCTGTATTAGAGGTATTCGTGCAATCACGAGAAAATTGACATCACACCTATCTTATCTCTCTTCTTCGATCTCTTACATCTTAAATAATATATAGAAGCGTAGAAAAGGACGCTTCTAAGAAATCAAATCTATAAATCAACGAATAAATAAAAAAACAAAAAAGAAAACAAACAAATACTGACAGTACGTGATTGAATACTGAGTAAGTGATAATAAATCAATGAAACTCATTGAAATTGATTTAATAATGAAATAAAAGAGATTCGTATTGTTATACTGATAATGATAATAGAGGTAGACGAAAAAGTACTTCTTAGTTCGTTAGAAAAAGTTTTTAAATTTCTATCGAACTCTAATTTCAGATTTAATTTAAATAATGTGAAAACAGTTAAGTCTTTAGAATTTAATCAAATTGAATAAAAATTTGGAAAAAAGGAAATACTAATATTGACTTATAAATTCATTGATCTATTTGAATTACGCCTGGAAATAGGCAATCCTTCATACTAGGTCGATAATGTAAATAGCATAGTAAATATATATCCTCTACATTTTGAATTATGTTCATCGACAGAATAAGCTTCTCTATTACATATTTATATTCATATATATATTAGATTACTTTTTTACCTATCATCTCGAATATAAAAAAAAGAATTAAATTCCTAATTCGAAAGCAATAATATTATCGACAAAGTATACTCCGTTGCCTATCTTTAGGCGTTTTCTTTTTTTTTTTTTTTTTTTTTTAACTTTTATAATAATTGATTCGAGAGAAAATTAATGAATAAAAATAATTGATTAATAATCATTTAGAACTGAACAATGAACTAATCGATGATATTATATCGAATATGTTCGTAACTCATCGAAATTAATACATTTTGAAATTTCGTTTGAAATAATTATTTATGCAAATAAAAACATTTTAGAATAATGAGATACGAACAAAGATCATCAACGTCAGTTATGATTATCATCGATATGTAATTAATGTTTCCCTTTAATTCTGACTCTTTCGATTTTTATGGCGTTGATATCCTTGAATTTCTAAATTGACTTTTTACGGTAATGGTGACTGGCCAATCTTTTCAGAAGACTTTTCCTCATTCACTTCGTTCTCTTTATTTTCCACGTGCTCGCTTTCGGTTTTGTGTACAAGCGCATAATTGTTTAAATATTCTACGACCTGCATGTGACCGAAATTTTTCGCCTCATCTATTGGTCGTTTACCCCATCTATATAAAAAAATTTGTTGTAAACATAATTTGTGTATTATCAATGAAAAAAAGATTATAACAAAATTATAAAAATTTGCACAATTAGTAAATCTTAAATTTATTATTAATTTTAAATTTAACTAATTAACTCTTACCTGTCTTTAGGATCATGAGGTACGTTGCATTGTTCGATCAGGAATTCAACGCAATCCAAATGACCTTCGCTAGCGGCCAAATGTAAAGCTGTCCTTCCGTCATAATCGGACAATGTCATGTCCATACCACTCAATCGATGTCTAACAATATTTAATAGAAATAAAATTAATATAATATTAATAATAATAATAA
Organism: Vespa velutina; assembly: GCF_912470025.1. NCBI lineage: Eukaryota > Metazoa > Arthropoda > Insecta > Hymenoptera > Vespidae > Vespa > Vespa velutina. Next base: position 4,957,915 of record NC_062199.1, on the reverse strand, counting down.
TAATAATAATAATAATAATAATAATAATAATGAGAATGAGATGAATAAAATTTATGAGATGATACCTTCTCATTGCAGGAACATCACCACTGGCAGCACTGAAGAGAAGATTGACTATGGATAGGCCCTTCGTTTCGTACTTGTGCCTTCTCGGATCTTTCTTGTTGGTCGCGTGCTTCAGATTATCGTACCTATGATCATAGTAGCTACTACACTAATCGAGTGAGAAGGAGGAGTGCGAAGAACGAATCTCAACGGAAGGTCGTTGAGTTTTCATTCGGTCGGTCGTGTTGCCGATCGTGTGCCGGCGTCGTTCATTCATCGTTTTTGTTTGTCATTTCGTTTGGTATTATTTTGATTTTGCATTTTGGCGGGTGTACGCATGCGGGTTAGTGTACGGCGGGGTCGTGAAACAGAGAGGAAGACCAAGAAAAAAAAAAACAAAGAAGGCACGTGTTATTATCAGCTGTGATTACTCTATCAATATCTTTAATAATAATATTATATATGAGCCCGTTTCTTTTTCTTTTCTTTTTTTTTTTTCAATTTTCATTTCAAATGTACATAGAGCCTATGAAAAAGGAAAAAAGGTGTCGATAGGATTGTTAGTAATGTGTTTAAAAACTTTATGTTGCATCGAAGCATCTTAAAAAATTTATTTATGAATGATAAATAGAAAATAAGATCGATCAAAAAGTTTGTTAACAAATGAATGAAATGACAAATGTTAAAATGTTAATAAATATCGTAGATATTCGATGAAATAACTAAATTAGACAATTCGTACGTACCTATGGAAATTAAACTCGGTCACGAGTTCTTCGCAAAATTGTACGCCTCGGCAAGAATTGCCAAGAAGATCTAAAGGTGGTGACCACGTGCAGATACCCATCACATTTGGTATAACTACAAGGAGACTTCCAGATACTCCAGATTTTGCTGGTATTCCAACCTACATATAATATAATAATAGAAAAGTAATCATAATGACGATGAAAAGGAAATAATAATAATAATAAAATAATATCTAACCTTGAATGCAAATTGACCACTGTAATCATACATTCCACAACTATGCATCAGACTAAGTACATCTCGAACGCTATCCGGTTTAAGGACCTTCTCTTCAGTAATAGGACATATACCACCGTTCGCTAATGTCGCCGCCATTACGGCCATAGTTTCACAATTTGCTTCCATTGAACAGCACTACCAACAACAACGAGGAAAAAAGGTTTTATTTTTAAACGTTAAGCACAAATGGATATGTTAGATAATAAATATAACGTTCTTAATATTATATTATGGTATCTCTAATAAATGATATAAAACGACGATTTTCAAATATAATTAATAAACGAAAGAAAAATATGCTGGCAAATATGAATGAAGAAAAAAAAACATTTTCTTCTTATAAAAAAAATTTTTTAATAATTATTCAAAAAAGAAATCGTCGTCTCATTCTATTAAAAATTCTTTCTTTTTAATAATTATAATAATTCTACTATATTAATATTATATATATATATATATATATATTATGATACACACTTGAAAGTAAAAGTCCATGATCTCACGGAGATTCGTTTTATCTGGGTAACACTTGTGTTCTCTCATGTAAAAGCCGAGAGCATAATTTCTATCGGCAGCTTCACGTTCCGACAAGAAAACTGCATTGTTGAAACTAAAATTTTCGTCTCCTGCCAATCTCTTGAAATAATTCATAGTAAAATCGAACTTCTCCGCCAATGTCATTTCGGGTTTTATGAGAGACTTCAAGAGCGAGCAAACTAATATAGCGCCGGCATTGATCATCGGATTATGCGGTTTTTCTGTATTAACAAATGAATTTTTTTTTTCTTTACTTCCTCATTTGACTATTGTTATTATTAATCGATCGAATGATGTACAATTTGTAATATAAATAATTAGAAATTTTTTCGATTCGAGTATAGGTCGATATACAAATAAAAGAGATGTTAAACATTATAAAATAAAAATTTTACTCGAACCGTGAAAAATCCTTACTATTGTAATCCAAAACGAGCTCGTTGAAATTCCTTCCCGATGGTTCTTGACCAACATACTGATGAACGACTTCTTGTCCTAGCCTATCCAAAGCTATCGCGTATGTCAATGGTTTACTGCAACTTTGTAACGTAAATGGAATTGAGGTATCTCCGATACTGAACCTTTGACCATCTATCGTACAAACTGAGACTCCCCAATAATCCGGGCTCATTCTTGCTAACTGTGGAATGTACGAAGCAACCTTGCCCTCTGTATTCGATTTACATTTCCAATAAAAATCTTCTATGTGTTTTGTGAAACCTTGCCAATCTGGTATAATGAACTGATGCCTGAATGCTCGTGATATTAACACTATGTTCGGATTTACGATTCTGAAATAACAAACAAAATAATAATAGATAATTATTAAAAATAATGGAGAACATATCGATGCTCTATTTTGAGCTTCATTCATAAATTCATGTCAAAATAATGATTCTCAATGATTTTTGGAAAAGATTTTGTTTTAAAGCATCGATTATTGTTTAAAACAAAATTATTAAATAACAAAGTTAAAAAATTATTTGCCTGAAAAAATTATTAATATTAAAAATTTTTGGCGAAATCTGTATTAAAAATCATTTTTGTTTATTTGATAAGTAGTTTTATTAATTTATTATAATTATTACTAATTAATGATATGTATTTTGTAAAATAAATTATCAGTATAAATAATTAATCATGGTTACGTTAAAATTGAGTTAGAGTTATTTATATTACGTATTGATATTTTATTACAAATACCGACGATTTATATAAAATACTGGCTAAGTATTTAAAAATATTGATTTGATAAACAGCAGCAATTAAAAATTCTGACATTAACTATTAATCGATCCAAATATTTTGACAGATTATTGTACCTTCTAAATTGTTCCCTGTCTAATCTCTGCGTCTCGTATGACACACCTTCGTGTCCTCCACTTTTCGAATGTTCCTTCTTCAAATTGTCCGAAAATTCTTGAAGTCGAGGATCATTTTTTCTTAAACCGGTCGCCCTCAAAGCCTAGAAATTAACAAATGAATTACAATTTAATTGAAATGTTAAAATATTAAAATGTTAAAAATAAATAACTGGGTTAATTTAAGATTATTCAATTTGTTAAACTTACAGCGAGAAACTTGCCAACCGAGAGAAGACCAGTTTCCTCATTTTTGAACATATCAAAGAGTACATCTTCAGCATTTGATGCATGATCTTGATCTTTCGTGCTGTAAAAATATTTTTAATATTTTTATTTAATCAACTCGATCAAATTGTTATTATTACAAATTAAACCAATATAACTACATAAAAAGTATAAATATTATCATTTCTATAATATTAATTTGCTTTCTATAAAACAAGGCATTATATAATACAAAATTAAAATTAAATACTATAACCTAGAAAGAGCTACTAAAATCTGATAAATAATTTTAACGATCAATCATTTTGAGAATGAATATTATCAATCAATCATTTACTTTTCGTAATAAATACAAACATAACTCGATTTTTCAAACATGATATATACAGAGTGGTCGTAAATATACCACATGGTATTTGATTATTATTGAAAATATTCATGTTGAGTCATGACTCGACATTTCAATACAAAAACAAATGAGATTTATTAAACCACACCAAATGCACATAAATGCTTCATAAAAAAAAAAAAGAAAATATTATAATCAATACTATCAAATAATATTTACAATCACATTTACAAATACAAAAATGTTACATGAACATCAACTTCGTACTTTCTTTTTATTTTTTACTAATCAATGCAAATAATAAAAATATATCCCGTGTTAAAAAAAGAAAAAGAAATAGAAGAAGCACGTTTAATTAGAAGAAAAAATTAGTATTAAATAAATAAATAAATAAATAAACAAATAAATAAATAAATAAATAAATAAATAAAAAAATAAATAAGTGAAAGCAGCGAAGACGACATGCATTGTACTCATGGTACTCACTACATGTAATGACTGTCATGAATGAAGCTGTATTCGCTGAAAAGAGAGAAGAAGAAACGGGAGAAAAATTTGATTAGTATACATATATACAAAATATTCGATTGAATTAGTTTTACCTAAGAAATCGTGCTAACACCATTGACGATTTTTCATTTTTCTTCTCTAACCATATCGAACAAGCGATCTTTGATCTTATCGAATAATCCATGTATGAATCAATATATTTTACCTTCAAATTTCGATCATTTACGTCGATATACGGCATGATTAAATATTTCGCACTTTTTCTTTACAAAATAACAAAAAGAAAAAAGAAAAATAAAAGAAACTAATTCTAATTTTTCTAATATTTGTTTTCAATCGGAATCAATACAATATTAACAATATTAATAATGAGAAATAAGTCTGAGTACATTTTATAATAAAATAAAATGAATCATGATAAATCCAATTAATTTTTCTAATATGTCTTTCTCGATCACGATTAATAAAATAAATATAACAAATTCTTGTGATATAAATGAAAGAAAGAAACAACGATTAATCTAATTGATTTTTCTCTCAATCACAAGTAATGAAAATTGATATGCGATTATTATATTATCATAAAATTACAAAAAAAAAAAAAAAAAATAAATTATTATGATATAATAATCTTTCTAATATAATCTAATCGATCACAATTAAAAAATACAAATAATAAAATTAATGCAACATTCATTATTAATAACATAAAAGTGATATTAATTTACACTAAAATAATACTGCTCATTTTATTTTAATTTAATTATTATTATTATTATTATTATTATTATTATTATTATTTATTTTTTATTATTATATTTGAATTATTATTCAAAACGACAAGCACAAAATATATTCCGTACGATCGATACCAGCACTGATCGAAAAATGAACTCTTCGATACTTGGAAATATTAAAAATAGGAAAAAGAAAAATAAATAGAAATTCTAAGCAACGTTAATCGACGTTAACTTTGAAAAACAACTGGAGTTTCTGTCAAAATGACGTTTGAACTATCGAGTTTATATCCGATGAGGGACACGAATTTGAAAAACATACATAGAGCGTCACAAATGTCAATTACGGATTCGGTGTACCACCCGCGGATCTAGTGATAAATAAATTTAGCGATTAGCGTGATTAGAACTACGATTGTTGTGTGACGTACATGTGGGTGAACATCTGTCTTGCCAGTTAACATCAAATTCTCGGAACGTTCAGAGTAATTCAAATCGACGATACATTCGTTTTTGTAAATCCTTTTTATTTTCCTTTAAGAAAAATCTCTCGTTTTATTTTTCTTTTTTTCCTTTCTTTATTTATTTATTTTATTTGCATGAACATCACACATATGTTTCTTATGCAATAGTGCCATTATGAAAAATTTTAATTCTCGTTCTAATTTTCGATGGAAATACTACTTTTTTGTTTGTTTAGAAAAAATCTTGCGCTTATTTTTTTTTCTTTTTATTTATTTATTTATTTATTTATTTATTTTATTTGCACGAATATCACACGCGTGTTTCTTATGCAATCACATCATTATGAAAAGTTCTATTTCTCATTCTAATTTTCAAGGGAAATATTATTTTTCATTTATTATGTTTGAAATATTTCCCGAATCCTGAAATTTTTCTAAATATTTAAAAAAAATAAACAATTATTAATATTACATATTAAAAAAATTTAACGATAATAATTTGAACAAATTATCTAATAGACTTTAATATTATAGCGATATCATTTTAAATATTGATCAATCATCTTTAAAAAAAAATGGCCAATTCGATTCGAACGAAATTTTAATAACTAATTAACAAACAATTGTCAAGATATTTTCTATACAATATTAAACTGATAATAAATCATAAGAATCATTCTTCTTACCCATAAATCGAATAATTTCTTGCAAAAGTTATTTCGTTAAACGCAATTAAATCATCGATGTAATAACCGCCATATTCATAATCGTTCATATTTTTTATTTTGTTATATTGTACTCTTTTTCTTATCAAAGTAAGATCTAAGAACGTTCGTTCCAATATACTCACTTCACTTCAATATAGTGACTATTTTGAAATAGTCCTCATAGAAACTACTTATAGAATTTATTTTAATAAAAAGTTATGACGTTCGAGGTTCATAGTTGTAATCGATAAATTGTTCTATATTGATTCAGATCAATAACAGATCGGTTAGAACTAATCGATCAATCGATTGGTTTTATTCTTCGATCGATAGAGATAATATTATGTAAATGTAATTAAATAATATTATGATAATCTATCTTTTGTTTCTTTTTCTGTTCTTTAGTAATATATCTCGAAATTTTTAACGAAATAATTAATAAGTTATTTAAATAAATATTCTATTATATAGGTTGATTATAAATTAAGGATCAGTTGAATGTTTCCTTTGCTAGAGACAAGAGAAATAAAAAAATATATTAAAAAATGTTTCGTCATCTCTTTTATCAAATATTTTAACAGTACAAATTAAAACACCAAATTTTCGATTAAACCAGAAGTTTAATAATTTTTAATTTTTTTTTTTATGGAACATCCTGTATCGTTTCATTATTATTAATATATTTAAATATTTTAATCGATTATCTTTTTAATTTGACAAAAATTATTAGACAAATATAAACCTAAAGTTAATAATTAACTAAATATTAACATGTGAAGTATATTATATAAACAGAAATAGTAATATTAATCTCAATGAGATTAAAATTTAGAAAAACTACAACCAAAAATTATAAACATCAATAATTAACTAATATCTGAAATGTTACAGAAGTTATTAAGAAATATGACTACAGGACGTCGAATGTGCAAACAAGACAATAGTGGACATTTCGAATAATTTATTGAATTAAGTAAGCTATTACTTTTATTATAAATTAAAGTCTAAAGCTTTGATTTTTAATTAAGGCTTAGTAAAGTAGTAACTAAACTTATTAATTGAAGATTGTTTTGTATGTTTTTCATTTTTTTATGGCCTCTTAAGATTGTTTACAATTTAATTGATCATACAATTATACACGTGTTAATATCTCGTTAATTATTAACTTTATCCCTATACTCGATTAATAATCTATTTAAAGATAATTGATTAAAATATCTAATTAATTAAAAAAAATACAGGTTTTCACAAAAAAAATAAATAAGCAAAAAAAAATTAAAAATCATTAAATTTCCGGTTTAACCGAAAGTCAGGTATTTTATTTCGTACTATTACAATTATTAACACGAAATCACGAACCAATTAACAATATATATATATATATATATCCTTTTTTTTCTATTAGTCCTAACAAACGAGATATTAAACTGGCCCTTAATTTATAATCAAACAGTATATTAAATATTGTTATAGTTTTTTTTACCGTGTCTGAGCTCGTTCTAATTCTAAGCCATTTCCAAAAGTAACATCCATGTATCTCAACGATCTCAACTTCTTCGATGTAGGCAAAGGTTGCAGCTGTTTCTAACATAAAAATACAAATGAATTTTTCAAATGTAAAAAAATAACAAATAAATCGTTAGAAAAATTTTAATGGTTGTCAATTGTAATAAATCGCTATCAACAGATAAACTTGCTCTTAATAAAAATACAAATATAAAGAATATAAAATAAATAGAATACTATATACATCGTATAGTATTATATTTTTTTCAATCTTCCAAATTATAAAAAAAAATTCCACTAACTTATTTCAAAATGGGTCACCCTATAAGTATATCAGTTTATATCCACCCTTAAGAAGTTCATACAGAATAAATTTGTGGACATAGTATCGAGTTAAATTTCAAACAAACTTAACGATTGTAATTCGAAAATATTTACAATTTATCGAGCAAAAAATTAGATTCTATTTAAGTTTTAAATCGTTGTCGTCAATCGTTTTAAAATTAGATTGTGAAAAATTAACAAATCCAATTAAATACACAATACGATTTCTATTACGATCATTTACAAAATATTATATTATTAAATTAATTTTTTTCTATTAATTTTTAATATTGTAAATAATAGGAAGAAAAAATATTCTTAAAAAAAGAGAAAAATTAAAATAATCTTAAAGATTTAAATAAAAGAGATCTGATTGGATCATTATAAAATATTTTCGAAAAAGTGATTTTACGAAAAAGAATCCTTTTTCGAAAAAGCGATTCCTTTCCCTTGCATCATACAGCTTCGTATTGATCCTTTGATGAATCAACCCCCTGCCCCTTCTAATACTCTCCTTCTAATACTCTAAGCAGAAACCTGCCACGTGCCCTACAAATCAGATAGTGACTGAACGCACGCGAGCACGTGATTTTTTTTATACACATGTGTATCTATGTATTTACAAGAAAAAAAAAAGAAAATAATTAAGAATGATAATTAAAAAGACAAATAAGAATTCAATACAAATTCAAAAGAAAATAATGTTCATTTCAAATAAACTTTTTGAGGTTTCATTTTTCTGTTATAACAGACATAAAAATAATTTACATATATATATTACATATATGTTTGTATAATTGTATTTGCGCATTTGTACAAAATAATAATCACATAAAATGCTACTAGTTATTCTCTTTTCATATATGACTCATAAAAAATTCTCTTTTCATATATGATTCATAAAAAATTTTCTCTTCATATATAACTTAGTATAGTAATATTGATTTAATAAAAAAATCAAAAAAGAATTCTAATTCTCCATTTAATTAATAGTAATTAAAATGACTCGTTAAAGCGACTTAATCAAATTGAAAGATTATAAGAAAAGTTTAGAAACTTATTAAACGAATCATGGATCTTTTCACGGTCGTTATCTATAACATTTAATCAATCGTCATTCGTGAGAAGTTGCAAAGATATTTTTGTCACTCAAAAGAGGCCATTGCCACTGCCCACGTGGGCATTCGTAACGTAACAAACTCTAGTAAAAAGTAAAATATTTTTTGTTTTTAAATAAATAAATCATATTTCTTAAAATCGTTCCATATATTGTTATTATCATATCGAATTAGTATATCACTTAATATAATAGTATATTAATATATCGTGAAAATAAAATATTGACTTTTGTCGATAAATAATATTTAGACAATAATTAATTATTAGATTAATTATCAAACCAATTATAAATTGTATGGTCCACATAAAATGTTACGACAATTTTGTAAATGTTACGAAACACTTAAGGGTGGTTCACATAAAGTGTTACGGATTATTCTCATTGAAATTCATATATATATATATATATATATATATATATATATATTACATATACACGCGCACACATGCGCACGCACGCATGGCATGACATATAAAAATTCGTTTTATATGTTCATTGCTACAATTAACCCTCCGTTTATTTTAAATTTATATCTATAATGACTGACTAATACACTTCGTACACATCCTGTATACATTTCTTCTAATGCTATAAATTTTTCATTAAGACCATTTTTATAATTACTAATATTATTATTATATTAGAGACAAATATTTAAGATATGATCTTTGGACTGTAAAATAGTATAAAAAGGAATTAATGGAATAATAAAAATGCAACAATAGTAACGATAAAACACTAACTTTTCATTTACAAAAGAACATCCCTACGCATCAATTAAAAATAGAACGATTTCCATAATACGTTACTGATGAAAAGAAAAAAAATTTTTAAAGAAAGTAGGTCAGATGAAAAGTTGCGGAAAATTTAAAAGATCAAAAAAGAGTAAAAGAAAGAAAAAGAAATCGTTCACCCTAACAATGGTTAATGCAAAAATGCATCCTACATCCATAGATCGAATGATTTTTCGATACGAAGCTAATTCGTATTTTATCAGAATAATAAAAAATGTATATAATACGATCAATAAGATTTGAACGAAAATTGATTATCGCGAAAAAAAATACATATTTCACAATAATAATGATTTAAACGGGAGAAAAGAGGACATAAAAAAATGCTCACTTTGGGGTATGTAATTGAATTAAAATTAATATTTGAAAAATTTAAAAAAAGAAAAAAAAGAAAAAGGGAAAAGAGAAAAGAAAAGGGAAAAAAACGATCGTTTGTTCACCTTGCTGCTTGTATGAAGTCTCTTAAAGCCGGTACAGCCGGCTTTCACGATTTTGAGCATTCTATTAGTGATTAGACGACTTAACGATCCGCTAAACTCTAATCTTGATATCCTAACCTCGTTATACTCTTTTTAACGTAAAACACTGTTGCGTTAAATAATCCTTTTCTGTATTATCTCTCGTTTCGTTCTTCTCACTTTTTTCTTTTTTTTTTTTTTTTCTTTTTTTGTGATTCAATTTAATAGATGCACGGCCTTTAAAGGCGCCGCACAAAGAGACGAACAACGTCCCTTAACGTTCGTTCGGTCGAATGAAAACTGTCGTAACAAGAGTGAAGAGGGTGGAGAGGGGGTTCTGCAGTTCGAAGGGACGCGGCGACGTAGACTTTTGAGACATGCGCAATAATTTACTCTAGTCTCTCATCCCCACTTCTTCTCATCCCCTTCGTGAACGATCGTGCCAATTCGTTTCTCGCGAAGTATCCCGGCCGTGATGCTAAAAATTATTCGATCGATCGAAGTTTATTGCGCTTTCCTTTCGAGAATCGAGTTTCTCTGACACGATGATTTATTCCGTAAATTACACATGATTTACATACATATATGTAAGTATGTATGTACATTAATCCATAAAAGACGGAATTAAAGAGTGTAGACTATGTATGAGAGTGTTTGAAGTGAAATTATAGAGACAAATTGTGCTTTTTTACGATCAAATAAACGTAATTGAAAGATCTTTTTTCTTTTTCTACAATCAATTTGTAGTTTCTTTTTCATTTTCGTTAGGCTTCTTTTCAGATTCGATCAATTCGTTTCATGTTTTTCTTTCTTTTTTTTTTAACAAAAAATTTATCGAAATAATAATTGAAAAATTATCATAATTAAATTACTCTCATATATTTTTGTTGAAATGTAATTTTTTATAATGTATTATTAATTTTTTTTTTTTTTTCTTAACTCGAAATTGTTTCTTCTTTTTTTCTCCTCTTTTCTTTGATAAATTTGCTTAAAATTAGAAATGTCAAGTACACCGAAATGATATTATTTAAATTTTACAAATTAGTAATCCCATTGTTGAACACTTATCGTTTATTGTCTTTCGATTATTATTATTTAATAATAATGATACATTGTACATTAAGAGAGCGAGGATTTGATAAATTTCATCGCTATTTATTGATGAACAATGAAGATCTTCGTAAAAATGCGAGTTATAAAAACACTTGTGACTTCTTAACCTTGATTACTTTTTTTTTTTTTAATACGATATAAGTTAAAAAGACATTATATCTATTACAGACGGCATTTTTTCTGTTAAAAATAACGCTTAAGGTTATCAGTAAGGTACTTATAATTGTTCTTTCGAAAAAAGAAAGATAATAATACTTTTTAATGAATTTTTTTTCTCTCTCTTATCACTCCGAACTGTATCAACAATTATGAAAATGACCTGAATTAAAAGTCGTAAAAAAAAGTAAAAAAATGTGATTTGTCAATTATTTGGCATTACATTAATATCTACGTTAATAATGTAAATGAAATAATTAACAAACAAAAATAATATTAATAAAATATGACTTAGGTCAGTTTCATAATCATTAAGGTCAACTATATAAACACGTAGGAACGTGTATGTATGTATGTTCACGTGTCGAACATATAACTACGTAGATACATATGCCTTATCAACGAGATATTTTCTAAAATTATGGGGTTTCAATACTTCGTCTTATTGCAGATCATTTATCATAATTGAGCGTAATTAGAGCTGTCAAGATTATTTTGATTAGTTAAAGTTACTTTTTTTTTTTTGTTTAAGAAGTGAGGTTATAATTTCATAACATTTCATCAGACTTCGTTTCTTATTATTATTTTAATTTAATCTATTTATATACCTTGAGTATGTGAATTACGTTTAATTTTTGCAATATTTTTTTTCTCTAATAAAACTTGTCTTTTAATTTTTTCTCTTTATTTGAACTTTGTGTACTTCAGTAGTACTTAATTAAGTATTTTGATTTTTTAATCATTAGACAGCTCTAATTAAAAACAATATCAAAGTACACTTAATTATGTTCTTAAACGATTTAAAAATCAATAATGATGGATAAATAAATGTAATTTTAGGAACAAAATATTCCTAGTTTACTAGGAAATTGTTTACCCCCACCTCCCAAGAAAAAAGATAAAAAAAGAACAAAAGATTTGAACAATTAAATTTTGAAATAATTAAATGTAGATATCTTAAATAAGCATATAACTTACATATATATACCGATATTTAATACTTTGGTGTTTATATCTCTACGTTCTCTACTACAACTTGCTACATATATTGTATTACAGTTGCATAACATTACCGAGTACATAATTATTAATGTCGTTACGTGCATATGTATATTATAAATGTATGTATGCATTTGTATTTTCATATAAAACAAACATATTTTAATATTTTTGATTGACATTTGTAAAAATATTCAGTCAAAGACTGAATTACTTTTTTTTATTGCACGCTACTCGTGATAATTTTTCTTTTGTTTATTATCCTTATGTTTATTATTATTATTATTATCATTATTATTATTATTATTATAATATCTATATAGATAATCGCCTAGTTTTAATAATTAAATTTGTCAATTGGAAGACTATGTTTATAATTAAAACGTGCATGTTCACGTTTTTGGATATGTATATGTGAGTTTTTGTTCTTTTCTCTCTTTTCCTTATTTATTTTATTTTCTTTTAAAAATTTCAATGAAAATATTGCATATTGAAAGAGAATAATCAAATGATTGTCTTCTTTGATTACTTTTGTGAGAGATTATTTCCTCTTTTTTTTTTTTTTTTTTTATTTACAGATGACTTAAGAGGTGCAATGTTTTGATTTAATGCATAGTATATATATAATAAAAATTGTTAAATTTCATTCACAATGAATAAGATTATAGCCATTCTCAAGAATAGAGATGATAACGAGAATGTTTAGAGAAATATTTTCTAAATTACAATAATGGCGGTGTCGTTAAATTCGCTGATAAAAATAATATACGTTGATAGTATATTGTACTAATATGCATATACCCCTAGTGGTGTAAAATTTTCAACGTTTCTAAAACCTGAGATTCAAGGCATGATGTCGGTAAATATATATGTATATATGTTGAGTAAACCTATAAAAACAGGATTGTTCCAATATTTTTTATTATTTATTATAAAAGATATTGAGATTACCTGTTTTATATAGATTACTCTGTATAATATATAAATTGTTTGAAGTTAGGATCACAATTTGTGAATATCAAAAAATAAAAAATTGTTCTGTTAAATAAAAATTTAGAAATCTTTTCTTTTGTTTCCAAAATAGATAAGAGTATAAAGTTCATACATTTAAATAAGTATTTTTATGTAAAATAATATAAATCTGCCATAAGCCAATTTATAATATTTTGAAATTCGCAAGTTATTATCCTAACTTCTCAAAAACATAAATTGCTAAAAAGAAAAAAGAGCCTGATTCAACAGCAACGCACAATAAAGAGTTTGCTTAAAAGTCTTAAATAAAATCTGTACAAAGTCTATTCCTCTTGTGTCAGTCCGTATCAAAGTAAAGCTTTAAAAATCATCAAAATGATAAAAAAACTAGCCTTCTCATTTTCAATGAGGAACAAAAAAAAATGGATGCTAGGCTTCTATTAGGACATTATTAAAATATTATATCACTGTATCCTGATACGCTGGTGGTCCACTAAGAACAAATTGTCTTTGACTTTGCCTAACAATATCGGTCCTGCTAGGTACCTGAGGTGTAGCCCTGACACCATGATAATTGCTATAACTTGATCTAGCACTAGCAGGCCGATTGCTATACAAATCTTCAAGATCTTCGCCATTCAAGCTTTGAGTACTAGTCTGTTGAAAAGTTGGATTGCTCTGACCTTGCCAATGCATAGTATTCAGATCATTTTCTTGCCAATTGTCAGTGAGATTTCTCGTTGAACTACTTCCATCCCAGATAGGGAGATTCTGATTGGAATAATTACTTGTGTTTGAATAATTGTTACTATCCTGTCCAGTCCAAAGCGTTGGCGAAGAGACAGCCATGTTCACAGCTTCTGGCTGCCAATTAGAATTTCTATCTCTGTCCCAACTTACTGAAATCCTATCATAATTCAATGTTCCTTGAGACAAAGAGTTTACGTTTTGATTGGTTAAATTACTTGGTGCTGTATTAGCATAAAGACTCTCCTGATGGTCCATTATCCGATTAACTGGATTCTTTCGGCGTGATTGCCTGACTGAACTTCTTCGACTGGATCGACGTGTACCATCTCGTGATATCACAGAACGTCTCTTGACTCTTCGAGGTGTCATTGGCTTAGGTGATACACTATCGTCATGTACAGGAGGCTCTGGTTGAGAATACTCGATGCTATACAACGGCCGAGGCTGCTTTTTCCTCTTCTTCTTAATTTGTACTGTTGGAGAAAACAAAAAGACAAAAGAAATAACATAGAATGACTTAGAGATAAATAGAAAAAGAAAGATGTACTTGAGTCTATCATATTAATCTATCGATATTATCGATAGTAATTATTGACAAAATCGATTTTGTTATAAACAAATATAAATCTCTATCATGATAATATATTTGCAAATTAATTGATATTATAAAACATTTTTTTTACGGTATTTCTTAGCAATTCACGTATGTTATTCATACATGTTAGTAATTATAAAAATGACCTAGAAAAATTGAATTTTTAAATTAATTTTATTATATTATATTATATCATATTATATATTATATTAAAGAACAACTTAGACTACTTTCATAATCACTAACTCATATGTATTGTAAAATACATTCCAACACACCCATTGTTAATTGATTAAGAATTATTGATGTCACATATTTTTTAAGAATAATTTTCCCTTGCAAAAATAAAAATATATTACTTGTAATAATGTACCCAAGATTATTTCTGAAAAGTGATTACCCAAAAAGCTACACAGCCACACAAAATTCTATAAGATTTCCCATAAACCAATCAACCAACCAACCGTAGAGAGAAGGAAGATGTTAGAAAAAGGAAAAAGAAGAAAAATGAAGGGGTTAATAAATAAAAAAGCAAGCAATAGTAACATTGCACATTTATTGTCACTAATAAACTGCATTAAAAGGATCAATGCAATACAGTCAAAATAATAATACAAAACTAATTCCTACGTTCTTAAAAAATTATATGTTATTTATTTTTCTTTTTTGCAAAATAAAGTGACAAGAAAACTTGTACTTTTCTACGCAGGACGATAAAGAATCCAATTTAATATATATATATATATATATTGATCTGAAAACATTACATATACAGCAATGATTATAGTCTGATTTTCGTAAATCTTTTCTATTCATTATTTATTATAATAAATTCTAATTAACTTTTTTACTTCTTTCATCATATTTAATATAATTTTCATCTATCAAAGGAATGAATTCATATGATAATGTATGAGAAAAATAAAATAAAAAAGAAACAAAAAATAAAAAATAAAAGAAAAATATCATGCAGAACCGAGTCAAAAGTATATTCATCATTCAAATTTCATGTTATAATTCATAACATTTTTCTTCAATAAGATGTATTGATTTTTTTATATGCATCGTTATAATTTTTATATACTTGAATTAAGAAATTTTATAAGAATATGTAGAAATTAATTATTTTCGAAACGTTCGAAGATGAAATCATGATGAGACCAACTACCATGCACTACTAAACATACTTAAATATTTATAGTTTTCCATAGCACCACATAGTAACCAAACGTTCAATGCTATAAGTAATAAGCTAATAAAATGCAGTCCAAAATATAATAAAAAACAAATAAACATATTGCTTGAGAAAAGTGATGTTTGAGAAACCTATATCTTATTAATTGTAGGTATAATAGTAAAAAAAAATATTCATTATTATTATTATAATATAGTAATAATGATAAAAAAGTACAACGGGACGACTTCATCATTATTTTGCACATACTGCAGAAAAAAATTCGTTAGAAAAACAAATTAAACAAAATTCTCATCCTAAATTCTAATGTCAGGTATTTTTCTGCACATGTGCAAAGTTATACAAAAATTGTGCTCCAATTATTAGTTTAACGTTTGAAATCTGATTATTTTTTTGTACCAACGCATACTTCATAGAGCCATATAATGGCTAATCATCTATCTATCACAGTGTACGTATCATAAATTTATCGATGAGAAATAATAATAATAATAATAATAAAGTAAATGTCGTATACATATTTAAAAAGCCCTGAACAACTGTGAAGTTAGTATGTATGTATGTGTATAAATTAAACGCAACTAACGATTAATTTAATTAAAGTTAAAATCAACAATTAACACAACTTATATTCATAGATATTAGATCAGTCCATCTTTACGTAAAACATGAAAAATATTAACTATAAATCATTATGGTGAAGCTATAAACCACAAAACGAGATAATTTCAGGGAAATGGAAGTTATTATGAAAGGAAGTGGCACTTTAACTAGCTACACTAATCGTTTCGTGTATTTGGCAAGTATAGGAATTTTATGTTACATTTTCATATCCCAAAAAAGTGGCAGTATAGAGCAAAACAAAACTTTAAATCAAAACAAGTTTCTCTTGCAAAAAGTATTTCTTATAAAATCTTTCTGAAATTTCATTTATAATCGAAGAAATTTCTTTCCATCTCTGTTTTATATTTTCATATTTTTACGTGTGTATATATATATATATATACATAAACATATATATATATATATATATATATATATATATATATATTACATACATATATATGTATACATATATATAAAAAAAAGATAAGTTTCTTTTTTCAATAATTATTCCTTAAACAATATATTCTAATATTTTTTACTCTAAAAATTACTTGCACATAACGATAGAGGTCTACTTTCTCTTTTAGATTTATTTGGTCTGTCATGATTATTCATACTTTGATGACGATCAATGGCCAATTTTGGATCAGAGTAAAATGATCTTAAAGGCTGTTCACGGATATGATCTGTAAAAATTCTAGGTTTGCTAGGTGTCCTGGTTGGTTTTCCATGACTTGATTGAGTTTTACATTTAGTAGTTGTAACAGAAACATACTTTGAAGAATGTGGATAATACAATTTATTCTTTTGATATTTTAATCTTGCCGCACTATCCAAAGAATCATATTCATCATAAGGTGAAATAGGTCTTTGAAGATGATCTAAAGGATTCGAATAATCGGTCGAATATTCCACGTTTTTCATATCGTTATTGGATAGATTACTTCTATTACTTATGATAGTATCATCTCTGTTACTATTTTTACTATTACTGGTACTATTAAATGATTTGTCATTTCTTTTTGGAAAAGTTGTATCTCGATAACCAGATTGGTGTGAGCTAGTTGTGCCTGCAGGATAATCTTGATTGGAATTTTTATATGGATGAGAAGGTGGTGGAAGTGCCGAATAACTAACATACATAGGATGCAACTGTGTGTGGCCTGCCAACCCAAAGTCATCACCGCCAACAAAGTCAACTGAAATATATCATTTAGAATCGATAATGTTAGAGTAAATTTGCTGGACAGATTCGGGCGAAGTTTTTACCTTTAAAACTTAAAAGATATAAGTGATACAACTGTGATGAAATGGTAAAAATTTCGAAATTTTTATTTATTCAATCTTTTCAAAATTAAAATAAGTCTGTCCCACTAACGTATTTTTATTGAATAATAGTGACTACCTAATATTTTCAATAACAAGACAACAAGAATTTTTTTCCATGCTAAAATTACTGATAAAATTTTTTCGAATATGGCAATTTAATACATCAAATAAATATTACAATTTTGTAAGCTGCAGAAAGTTATTTCTTACTACTCTTGTACATTCCAACTAAAAAGTGTATATTGAAAATCAAAGAAATATATAACAGAACTACGTTTCAAAAATCTTGTATTTTACAACATAGTCAATCGTGCCGAAACGAGCAAATGAATAAATGCGTGCAAATTGTGTATGAGGCAAAGCACTTACCAGAATGGGGGATCAAATCCACCAATGAAATCAACTGTAATTAATAACCTTTTTTTCAAGCAATAATAAATGATCTGATAAGCTTAAATTATTAATAACTAGCAGAAATAGTTTACTGCAGCTTTTAATTATGATATAATTTATATTTCATAAGGATGAGAATATACAGATTTTAAAGCTACCATTATTTAACAATTTGAATTTTATACCTGAATCCTATTAAACTGTATTAGAAATTTAAATGCATGATAATATCATCATAAAAATATATTCCTATGTATTACCTATTCTATCTCTTTATTTTTATGTAGTGTGAAGTATAAAAAAAATAGATTATAAACTAATAAATAAATATAAACAAATTCTTTTTACATAAATTAATACTTACAGCTATCATCTTCTTCTAAAAAGACCTTACTTAGACAAATCCCTCCTATAATTGCCATTAACTGAAACATTCAAATATAAATTACTAAATACGAAAATGATATCATTTGTTATACATCATACTCTATAAATAGTATCAAAGACACGTGTAAACAAAGCTATATATAACATACACATACCCCTAAAAGACATTGTGTAGATGCATGTAGGATTTCTACTACTTCATAATCCAGTACACAATCCGTCACATTACTGGGACGTGCTGGCCTGAATAATTCTGGTTCAGTAACATCATATACAGCTTTACAACCAGGTCCATTAACATGCCACCAGGAAAAACTACCGGTACCAAGATTTAAAATATCACTATTCTGAAAAAACAAATATTTATTATAATAAAAATCTATGAATCCAATTATCTAACTTTAACTTACTTACTTTATCCAGTACTCCTATACTGAGATAAAAACATATCATAAATATGTTCCACCCTAACCAAAGTGTGTTCCATATGCAATACTGAAATAAAAAAAAAAGAATAAGTATTCATTAATTAGAACAAATTATCTGTCCTATTAATTTGTGATTGCATTCCTTTAAATAATATTATTAAATAATTAAATAATGTCTACGAACCGATATGATATATTTAGGTCTGTATTGAAAGCTCCCAAAAAATCCAAGAATAACAAATATTATATTAAAAAAATTGACCAGTATCGGGGCCCACATAAACCCCAGAAAGTCGAAAACTTGACGCTCTACAGTGGTAATCTGTAAATAAACAAAAACTTTATGATCAAATACAAAAGGAGTAGTAATAACAAATTAAAGTATCTTATGATAATATGCCAATTGCTTAGATTCTACTCATTTCCTTTTATTCTTAATCTGTGCCAATTGTCTTGTGTTCCAAATACTTTGTTGATTGGTCATTCTCTGTCAGAACTTGTAACACTTATATATGCGTGTTAAGTTAAAGAGATAAAACGTTAAAGATATTTAAAGATTATTTTATTTTTTTTTTCTTGTTCTAAAGATTACATATCAATTCTAAATATAAATATATCTACATATCAATTTCTTCTAAAATCTTAGAATAACATTATAAAAAATACGATATCAAATTATTGCAATAAAAATAAATCGTTAAATTGATCCATCATCAAGAGCTTCGATGCTGCAAGTGAAAGCTTCATCTAAAAAAAAAAGAAAGAGTAGCCTAGTTCCATCTATATATATATATATATGTATATATATATATATATATATATATATATATATATATATATATACATAATAATAATACTTTCGCGTGTGCAAAGCAACTTATCATAATAGAACAACATAGAAAGATAAACCAAGAAACTGAGGTCGATAAAATGATAAAATGACTAATCTACAAAGTCGGTAGTACCAACTCTATCGTAGCGTCGATTACTAGAAAAGAAAAATGTATACTATTCTCGAGTAAAACGAAATAAGAAAGAAAAAAGAAAGAACACGGTCTGTGCATGATGAAGATAGCGATCGGTCATTTCGATGAAAGAAAGATGAGATAAAAACAAGAATATCTATATTTTTAAGATTCGTAATCCGTAAAAAAAACGCATGACTCAGTTAGAAAAACGTGTTGCATGTATCCTTTCTCATATATGAGATGTGTGTATGTGTGTATGTGTGTACGTTACGTGCATATAGGTACATAAGTACGTAAAGTACGTTATTAGTATATATACGTATGTGTGTACGTGATGATCGAGAGCTACTGCAATGCACCTGAAATGTTCGTTGTGCATTTCCGTTTATATAGCTAACACTGAATATATACTTACAAGTTGCAGAATGCATATCGTCAATAGAAAGTGTCTCCTACTGCAAATTCCCATGTCATTTGACCAAACGATCGTTGTACTTTTTCTTCTTCCTTTTTCTTTCTTTTCTTTTTTTTTTTTTTTGTTTTCCTCGTTTTCCTTTTTTCGACAAAACCGTCACAATTTTGGGAATTCACTCGACAAATGGCAATGATTTTTTTACACCAGACGTAGACCGCATATCGTACCGCAATTTTAATGCTTCGTTGTACACAGTGGTGGCACGTTTCGATACGACGCCATGTTAACTTCCGAAATGATATACTCCTCACTCTTTTCTTTCTCGCGAACGACTGGCTGCCTCGGCGCGCAATGACACGCATCGCTTCATCCCGTCGTCCGGGCAACCGACTTTATTATTCCTCTCGTGCGACCGACCAATCAACTAGCACCGGACGAGTTCCTTCCTGCGTAGTAATCTGCTGCGCAACTCGATCCGTGTGACGTATTAATATTGTGACTTAAAGCAAGAATTCAAATGATGCGATCAAATTTTAATAAAACAACCTTATTTAACAACACGGATATGATAGGAATTAAAATAAAATATTTATTGTGTTTATAAATATGTATCGAAACATATTTTAAATTTATAGAAAAGAGATAATCAAAAATAGAGAAAAAAAGAAAAAACATAAGTACCACGAATTAAATTAGAATTTAAGTCTCCTTGTCTATTGTGAACATTTCATGCTAGTATATTTTTCTCTACTAACTTTTAAAAAACAATAATACGCATATTCTATAATATAATAATATTGTTCAATTTGTCATAGGAATGACGATCGAGATCGAATAGATATATTTCTGATTTCAAAGTGCTAATGTCAATTTACTATTCTCTACATATATATATGTGAACGAATGGCATTTTGTGAATATTTAGATGCTCTATGAGATGTGGCTCTTAAAAGGCACACGCGAACAGATTGTCAATCGTAAAATCTCGTTCTCAGCTTACGAGATATATTTACGAGATCATTATTAATTATAACGAATAAAAGTGTCTTCAAAAGAAAAAATTGAAAACTGGACGCTAATAGCTTTTAAACGATAACCCTATTGAGAAAATTTTATATACCGTATTTGTATTTTTTTCTGTGCTTTCATATATTCAAAAAAGGTAATCGAATTGTTATATATATATATATTTTTTTTTTTTTTTTTTTTTTTTTTTTAATATAACCAAAAATTTAATGAATTTAAATTTCACACATTTTCTTAATTAGGTCGTTTTCATAATTATTAATACATTTCGCGAGGCATGTGACGTCTGTATCAATAATTCTCAACTATTCATTTCTTCCAAAAATTATTATTCTTATTTATTTACGTTTTATGTCACAACAACGTGTGATAACCGTTGATATACGTAATTTACACGTTTCTACAAATCTTCTTTTTTATCTTGAATACGTAGTGATCATTACAATCAAGAATAAAACTCAATTTCTTACCCTTAATGTGTATAGAAGAGTGCATGCACCAGTTGTCCACGAAGAATGAGAACAAATGCCTTTCTTGTTACTATATTAAACATTATTTGGACAGTGGAGATTCGCGAAATTATCAAAGGCGCTAAAATTTAATATAGAAAATTCTTATAGTTTATGGAAAGCTGAGAGAAATTTCGAGATAAAGCTCGCAAAACGTTTTAACGCTTACACCCAAACTTCTAGGAAACGTAAAGGAAAACGTGCTAATTTTAATAAAGGAGGTAAAATTTTATAAAAAATATTTTAATAATTTTTTATTTTAATAAATAATTTAATATTTTAATAAATATAAAAATATAAAATATTTAAATTATATATATATATATATATATATATATATATATATATTTGTATTATATATATATATTTGAATGATAAAATTAAAAAATATAAAAATATAAAAGATTTTAATTTTAAAATTGTGTATATATGTCTATACATATACACATAATTATAAAATAAAAATTTTTTTATAAGATTTTGCCTTCTTTGTTAAAATTACCACGTATATATAATCTACATCAATCAACCATGTTTATATTTCAGTAGCGCCATTACAATGATATAAAAAATGATTGATATAAAACGTTACAACGTATTTTCTTCGTCACTGTCAGAGATATAAATAAATTATTATAATTATTTTATTTAATACAGTGTGATTCTGATTCATATTTAATTTATAAACATTTATATAAATGTTTTTTTTCATGAAACAATATACTTGTTAACTTTTACAAAAAAAAAGATTGTAGTTATAGAAAAACATTTCTAAGATATATATATTTTTTATTTTTGGTACGTTTTATGTAAAAATATCAATTATAATATAATTAGAAAAAAAAAATGAATTCTTTACAGGTACGGCTCGTTTAAGGTGCAGAGAGGGCACGTTTCGCGTGCATAAAATTTATGGAGATGGAAATTGCATGTTCCGTGCGCTCAGTTATATTCTTTGGCAAAATGAAGAAGAGCATCAATATTTACGTAACACGGTTAGCTAGTACAAATATAATTGCTTCTTCTTTATATACAGAATGTCTCAAAATAAGTAGAAAATATATTCAAGGATAGTTTTATTCCAAGTATCGAAAAATTAAAAAAAAGTTCATATAAACATATGTCATATTTGATTTTGTTTTCGTGTTTATAACGAATTATTGTTATCGCAATAATTCTTTTATTATACGGACATAGTGTCAGTACACTTCAACTGAAATTCTAGATAATTTCTGAACAATCGATTTCCAAAAAAATGGATAGGCCATGGATCAGTTTTATTACCTTGACTGGCCGTTCATCGGACTTACAATTAAATCTAATCAATTTTTTTTAACTTGTAGAGTTATTTGAAATCCATTGTGTACAATACGGTCATTATCGGTGTTGAAACTCTTCAGTGTGCAAGAATTGAATATTGATAAATCGTCGGCAGGCTTCTACTCAAATGCGAAGAAGTTATTTCAAATTATTTTTTATGAAAATAAGCAGATAGAGCTTGTTGAAAATCAAATTTACTATAAGCTCGAAAACAAAATTAAATAGTACATACAAGCATGTATGAACTGTTATCTTTTTTTAATTGTTTTGATGCGCTACAGCCCATCTCTAAAATACTTCCTTTTATATGATATAAGCGACATAAATCATTTTTCTAGGGAAAATAATAATAAAAGATTATAAATGCATATGAATTATTTTATTAAATATAAAGAAAATTTGTTGTGTCATTCAAATAATATCATAAAAAAAAAAATTGATTATTCATTTGCATCCCTAAAAAGAAACAAAAGAAAAAAAGAAAAAATAAAAAATTTTTGGACAAATAAAGAAAAATATTAGATATTAATTAAATGAATTATACTGTAGGTTGCTAAATATATAAAGAATAATTGGCACGAGTATGGTGCTTTTGTAATGGCCGAGTGGAATATATCAAATCCTGAAGAATATTATGAGCATATGAGAATGGTTGGGACGTTTGCAAGCGAGCTCGAATGTACGGTAGCAACGAAGCTTCATCATATGAATCTTTCCATCTATCGTGAGATCGAAGGCAAAGATGAATTAGAACGTGTTTTTCACAGTCATGTTGACTATTATTACGAGACTGCGAGGTTGCTCTTCACCGGACTTTCAGAAAGTGGTCATTATGATGTTTTACTCAACGATTAACTATATATTTTTTTTTAGAGAATTTTTCTTTTTTTATTATTATATATATGTGTGAAAGGGGAGAAATAAAACATTTTCGATGTTCAGCCTTTTACTTCATATATATATATAAAGTAAATATATATATATATATATATATATATATATATATATATATATATATATAAATATATATAATACAAGTCATATCATGTATACAAATAATTCGATAATATAACAATACTTTTCTATAATTATTTTTTTATAATTGTTTATTTTGTAAAGAAAACAAAAATACTAATTTTTATAATAATAAAATAAAACAATAAAATATTTTCTACGAATGAAAATATTTTGTCATTTATGAATGGTACGGTTTTCGAGAAGAAAAATTTATGTTCTTATAGAATATTTTATATTTAAGTTATGAAATATAAATTACATGAATTGATAACGAAAATCGTTATTGTACATCAATAGTCATTATCCATAAATAAGTTATAAATAGAACACTTTGTAAATTGAAATATTTTAAAGAGTCCAATAATTATTTGTTTAACATTCAACAATTAACCGAAAATTTTTTATAAATAATAAAAAAAAAAGCAAAAATTATGTAAATACAGAAAGTTTCATTATCGACAAACGGTCATCGTTGACTAAATTATTCTGCATAAATTAATACAAAACAAATTTAAAAATGCATTCACATCGTTATACTTCCTTCTAATCCTCATAAATTTATGTTAAATATTTTTTTCTAATTTTATTAATTTTAAAAACTGCTCCTATTAACGTAGTTGCATTCTAACCTCTTTAAGTCCTATACCATCGTGTTATCGTTGTTATAATATTGTAAATTACACAGCTAAAATAAAAATATTTTTATATCATTTTACAAAAAAAATAAATAAACATTATTTTTAGATACTAAAAACATTCTTTGTCCATTTTTTTTTTCTTTTTAACATGCACATTCTATGTCATAATATGAAATAGATGGCGAAAGAAAATTTTTTTTCAAAAATATTGCATGCAAATAAATAAATTTTATATAAATGAAATAATAAAAATTGTAATACTTTGTCTAACCTTATTCGATAGAACAAAGGCGAACACCAACCAATGTTTAAACTCGACTGATCTCTTCTGACAGCTTCGACAATGTCTTTTGCAACTCGTTGCTCGCCCTGTCTTATCGACCTATAAATGATTTATTAGAAAGTCAACAATAATTTTTTATAGTAATAAATAAATTCATTTTCTACCTGTTTTTTGTCGTAGGTGCAACCGCAAGAAATGTGAAATTATTGACGCAATTACTTAATTCTCTACCCAAACACTCCATCAGATCTGTTACCATATAAATCATGTGAAAAATCGTGTAATTTGAAATAATTTTATAGATTATAAAAGAATTATTCATTTTCTATTATCTTTTTTTTTATTTAAGTAATTATTTAATAAAAATAAAGCTTATAATAATTTATAAATAATATTTATTTAAATTAAGATCTACTAAATTGTAATATTTGTGTTGTATATTTTAAAAACTAATTGCATTTATAGTTATTAAAGAATATTAATTAAATTCATAGTTAAATAGAGAAAGATATACGTACTAGCTATAGCAGTTCTGGAACCTATATAAGCATCTTCGTTCGATACGACAGGCATTACTCCAACTATATGAACTCGTTCTCGATTTAACATTGAAGGTAAGAATGCCAATATAGTCTGTAGAAATGAACAATAACATCTATTTCTTATAAAATCTAAGAAAAATACATTTCTATTTTTATTGTAAATTTTTTTGCACCGTTGATCATTTCGAAAATAGTTGGTATAATATTAGGTGGGCCGGAAAGTAATGTCGTTTCTGCGCATGTCGATATTTGATTGTGATTAAAAATAAAAACTTGCTAAAAATTTATTCATTTGAATTTAATTTAAGAAAGCGACATTACTTTCCGGTCCCCCTAATATAATCGATTATATATCATCATTTTATTTATTTATGCTATTTATCATTTGCCGACATTATTATTTATCATTTGTCGATAAAAAATATTTAACTTAAGTGATAAAATTATTTTAATTAAAATTATTTTTTTTATCGATAGATGATATTCGCAAGATAATGATAACAATGGAATTTTAAAATACTTATTGACAAATAAGTATTTTACTACATAAAATGAACCTTGATCTGTTATGAATGATATCAAAGTACATTAAATAACTCTCGTCTGGAAAAACAAGACTCATTTATATTCAATGGCAGTTATTGGTAAGATTTCCGTGTAAGAAACATTAGCATATGTATATTACAGAATATAGATAACATTTCTATTTATAGACAATATTTATAACATGTAGAATGGATTTAATATTTAATAAACTTTAATAATTAAATGAATTTAATATTTTAATAGAAACAAAAAGAGATATTTATATTTAGAAGCAACATTTCATTATTAAAATATTATATATTAAAAGATTTACAAAGAAGACATTTTTTTTGTCATCTCAATCAATTTTGAAAGGATTTGTAACACTTATTATAAAGTCGAAACAAATTAGAAATTTTACAATTATCTAAACATATTATGGAATAATATTTAAAAATTTGAATGATCATAACGAAAGGAATCATAGTTCCAATAAAGTAATTCTTCTTACAAATCATGAATATACATATCATGAATATACATATGAATATACATATGAAGGTAGTATAAGAAATTGTAAAAAGTGACAAATATCTCAATTATGCTTACCCAATAATGGCTCATCAAGGTTGTATTAGCAGTGTCAAAAATATCCTGACCCGCTGCACCAACGCATGTTACTAAAATATCGATACCGCCAATCTCGTTTTTAACCTTTTTCGCTATATCGTGGATATTATTATGGCTCAATAAGTTGCATTGATATGCTATAATCCTTGGACTTCTCCGAGATGCGTCCTGTTTTCCTTGGCTTGTTCTAATGTCTCCTTTTAAGTCTGAATAACGAAATTGGAGATCTGATGCTATTTGTTGTACGGAATCATTAATCTCGTCCACACAGATAACTGAGCATCCTCTTTTTGCAAATTCATCGGCTAAAGAAGCACCTAATGATGACGCTGCTCCTACTATCTAAAAATTTATTAAATAATTAAATAAATAAATTACTCGAATTATTTGATATTAAATTCTTTATACTAAATATTTACTTTGATTTGATCGTTTTAAAAATGGAGAATTATTTCGTTATTATAATCGGTTGATTTTCTTTTTTTTATTTTTTATTTTTTTTTTTTTTTTCAATAATTTGTTGCGATTTTATTTATCAATTATTTTTATATGTTGATTATCGATAAACTAACCAATGAACAATCAAATAATAATAATTACTATGAATTTGTTATTAATTTACCAAAACAACATTTCCGGTGAGATCTCTTGGTGGCTTTGGTAACACAGACTTAATCAAATTCAGTATGCTTATGAAGCATGAGATTGCAATTGCAATTAGGAACTCAATACTGAGGTAAAGAAGTAACTTCGCCGAAGGAAGTCCAATGTTCGTTTTATCTACCAGTGTTCCATCTCTTTCTGACACCATTACCGAATCTAAAAAAAATCCTTTTTGATTAATTTCTATTAATTTCTTCTTTCATGCTTTTTATACAAGTTTTTCATATCAACTTGATTTATGTATACACACATCTTTTATAATATTATTAATCTAATATTAATCATTAAAAAGAAATTGACAAAATTTTTTTTAATATTCTCACTATATAACTTCTATTTTTCTTGTTTTTTTTTTTTTTTTTTGTAACTCATAAAGACACAAAAAGTATCCTTCTGTTATAAAAGATTATAAAAAAAGAACAAAAAAATAAATAAAAAAATATAAAAATAAATTTAAAAAATATATTCTATAAATTTCTATCTATCGGATGAATCACAAAATACGTGATCAACTTAGATTGTTCTATTGTTATTGAACTGATCGAAAATTTATTTCTCTGATAAAACACGAAATGTAACATGGTTTAAAAAGAATTTTAAGATGATTGATATAGTATAGTAAATTGTTGATTCTTTTTTTTTGGAGTTTTCCAAATCATTATCAGTTTTCTTTAGACAAATCTATAATTTCCTTGTTGTTCATCTTTCAACGGATATTGAAAGAAATTCTGTAAATATCATAACGAATATTGTTTTTTTTTTCATCTCATCAACCGAAAAAACATTGAGAAATTACTTTTTACTTTAATTAAAAGACGATATTCAATGTGGTGTCCATCAGTTATAATAGATTTCGGTAAACGACAAATATATGATTGTTTAAATCTTTCTATGGCATATTCATTGATAGCTAAACATGCGTTTATAAATATCTCTCGTATATCTTCCGCCTGTGTTGAAGTTTTCGATATCATATGATGTGTTTCACAATGTACAGAAAGAAATGTTTACTAACGGTAACAGTGAAAGATCAAATCAATGACGACTAATATTAATATATCAACAATTCAAAGTCTACGAAAGCATAGCACATACGATATTCTTTAATATACAATCACACAAAATTCTTTCAACTATGTATGTATAGGATATTTGTTTTAATGTTTCTTTTATTTGGATGGAAAAAAAACAAAGAAGAAAACAAAAAAAAATATTTATTAATTAATATTTATTATCTTCGAGCTAAATTCGTCTTAATATCTGTTAAAAGATAGATATAAAGAAAAAAAAAAGAGAGATTATAGATTCGTCTATAAAAGATTGAAAGACGATCTTGAAAATTCATTACCTTTAATTAAGATAAGATAATAAAAAAAAAAGAATCTTCTCGCAATCGTCCTATTGATATGTTGCGGACTTTCAGGATTTTTGAAATTCCTGTCGAATTCGAAATTGGTATTTCCATTGTTCAAGACCAATAGTTTAAAGAAAGTTTTATAACCTTTCGTTTATTTCTCATTTATTTATTTGTCAATAAAACGATCAAATAATTGACGTGTTATAGTATATGTAAATTCTATCAATGATCATCATTTTTTCGTTAAGTGTCTTTTTTCGTTTTATTTCGATAAATTTTCTTTTTTTTTTTTGATTGATCATCCATACGTGATCACGTTATTTTGATTTGTTTCGTCTAAGCCTTTTTTATTATCTCGGAATTATTACGCTTATTTAGCTTTTACACGTGACGCAAGCACTCGTAAACATACACGTTTACGACTATACATCTTGCTTTAGTTTTATATTTCGAAATGTGTATTTTATTAGGATATAATTACCGAATACTATAGTAAATTGAACTATAACGTAACAGCTGAATAATTTGTAGTTAATTACGTTTCTTGGTTCACCCGATATATTGACATAGAATTTTATATAGTTGTTATTTAAATAATGAATATTTATTAATAAAATAAATTAATAAAAAAAAGGAAAAAGTAAAAGATATTTTTTCTTTCTTTTTTTTTCCTGTTTTCTTTTTTTTTTAGTTTTATTTTTCTTTTTCTTTCTTTTTTTCTATCTTTTGAAGGAATTAAATATTTAAATATTATTGGAATAATTTTGTCAAAAATGATATACTGTACTAGGTCAATGAATTCGACGATCCATAACTATAATTAATTTTGTGAAAGGATAGGAGAAACCTGCTTCGAAGAAAGGTGCATATGTACATTAGATGACTATGAGTTTATGTTTTAGAAATCGCAAGTTAATATGTAAAAATAATAGAAAAAAAGAGAGAGAGAAAGGAATAACAAAGAGCACCAGATATATTATACAAGTTCCTACTACGATATCCAACTCTTACGTTAACGATTTCAAGATTTCAACCCGATATGATCAATAGACGTTCTGCATTAGAAATTAGTTTTATTTTTTCCTTATTTTACATTATTGCCTAACGAAACTCGTTAAACTTTTTATTTCGTTTTTTCATATCATTTTTCTTTTCCTCTAATCAATAATATTCGAATTATTTTATACACAGGATGTTTATGACATTATTATTAATAATTATTTTTCTAGTATCAATTAATTTGCAATATTTACAATAAATTCTTATTGGATATATTAAATTTTAAGATTTTATTTGTAAAAAAAAGAAAAAAAATTTTTTAAATCAAATTAATATAATAAAAATCCTATTAAAAATGTCGTCAAGTTACTTTAATTTTGCAAAATTTCTTACAAATTTTGTAAATTGATTTAAAGTATTGAAAATTCATTCTCATCTATTTCCTTTTTCCAATGTGAAATACTAAGTTTTATTATATAAATATAAAATCAAAAGAATATCTGAAGATATTTGTTTTCATTTGGAAAATTATATAATCTTACTATAAATATGAATGTTGTGGTTTAGTGCAATCGAGTAGTTCATTGAACAAGAATTCGTTTTAATCACTATATTGAAGTAAGCATGAGTTAGCAATATATTCATTTTTTAATTTTCTTATTACTAATTTTCTTTATAAAAATAAATCTGCGTTACTTATCACGAGATACTTTATACACAACCTCGTTTTTTCTCATAATTGTACCATTGGCATAGTTAAAATGCATATTATATTAGGTTGGTGCGTATGAAATGTCGGATTTTCTTTAATATATTCACTTAAGAATCCGACATTTCATTCGCACCAACCTAATACTTTTGACAACAGTAATAAAGTAATTCATATGTGAAGCATGATTTTAAAACAATGCAATCAATTTTTATTAATTTGATCATTAAATGAAAAAATATCAATGAAATTATTTATTTACTTTTAGGAATGCACAACTGAAAAATGTTGATATTTTACAATAGATTTTTTAAAAAACAAAAAATTTGTTCGATTTGAATTAATTTAAAAAAAGTTTTGAATGATTATTTTATAAACTCCAATTTAAAAATTAAATTATAAAATTATTATATTATTAATAATGGAATAATTGTAATATTATATTTCATAGTTAAAAGCTAAACTAACTTTTTTTAGATTTTTTATTGCTTTAATAAAAAACTATCCATACCGGTTTTATTACATAACGATCTGAGAACTTCACACGCATCAGTTCGTTATTATAATGGCTTTTTTGTATTTTGTATTTTATATTTGTTATGAACTGTGAGATATCAAAATAAATATATCGAAAAATGATTTTTGCTAATTTACAATTAAATTATGAATTTTATAATTTTTAATGAAAATTAATTTCCGATAATATTCTCATACTTAAATATAATCATTAATAATACAAATATATCAATCGATTAATTTAGATGTTTCAATATTTGTCATAAAAGATTTTGCATAAAAGTGATTTATTCAATGAAATATAGCAAATTGAAAACGTGTTAATTTCAATAAAATAAAAAAGATAAACAAAATGATTTAAATATATGCAAATAATAAAACTGGTAAAATAAAAATATAACTTCTCATCTAAATTCATATAATTTATCAAACTAAAAGTGGTTAACATAAATGAATATTTGAACGTATTATTAAATTTTTATTGCGAATTATTATGAATTAATTTTCTCTTCAAATTCAACATAAAAATAATTTTTATCTTTTCGATTAATTATTCACAAATTTATAAGATTTTTTTTTAACTATAGCATAATAATAATTTTTTTTCAGCACCAACAGAATTTCTGATTTAGAAATTATCCAAAAAATTATTTTAAATAATAATAATTTTTAAAAACTATTTTCTTTTTTTATTATTGCATATTGATATAAATAGCATTCTATTAAAAAAATATATATTTTGTTTCTAGAAGAAAATAATACAATATTATGGTACATTAATAATAGGTAGGAAAAAGGAAGTAATTTTGAGATCTGTCATTTAAGATGACTATATAATTTCTAATCTTAATATTACAAGTAGCAAGTAAACGACTTTCTATAAATTTGTATAAATCGATCATAATTAGGTAACATATTTATTTTTGAAATAATTCTGAGATTTTCCAAATAATTTGTAAAATAATTATAATAGATAATTATCAATGGAGATATATCTTTAATGATTGATCGAATATAACATACCTGATAATTTATGTATATAAATGATATTTATGGATATGGAAAATCTTGATTCGAAGTCATTACTTCTTATATTTAATTTTTATCTGTGACATTTAAAATTCTAATATAAATATTAACAATTATCGGACATAATTGGTTTTAATCTCTTCGATCCATATTTTCTTTTTTCTCAATTTATTCATTTCTTTTAATGATCTCCAAATATTTAGAAAAATATTTAGCAAAATAATCTATCTTAATTAATATAATTAAATATTTTCTTTTTACGTTTTTTTTTTTTTCAATTTCTTCTTACGTTTCTTTTAACATTATGTAACACAATGGAATAATATGTTGTTATTGCAGAGAACAACAAAAACATAATATATATCTAGTATATCTAGTAATTCTTTATCCTTCTGTTTTTTTAACATGATAAAAACAACAAACTGAAATTAATATTATACTATTAATAAATAGGGAGTATTAGATAAACAAATGTTATGATATTATTGCCTCTATTTGTAATAAAAATCAATGCAAGTGTACATCTAACGAAATTAATAATCTATTTAGAAAAAAAAATAAGCTTCATTTCAAATCATAGTTTGAAAGATAAACAAATAATTATGAAATTTCGTTCCAACGAAAATTAAATTATGTATTTTCATTAATAAGAAAATAAAAATTGCATACCTATTTTCATTCTTTTATAATGAAAAGTAACGTTTTCTTCTAATGGAACAATTGAATTACTGAAAAAAAAGAAAATTAAAAATAATTGTTAATTAATTTATTAGATATTAAACACAAATGAATTTTTTAATCGACGATATTTTTTCAAGTACATAGAAATTCATAATTTCTTGAATAAAAATGTTATAATAATTCGTTTCGAAACTACCGATTTAATTTCACAAATTCGTAATTTTTATCGCTAATTTATAATAATGTTAATCGAAAATAAATATTTCATTCATTATTGCTTGTATATTACTGATATATATTATTCATTCGATTATAGAATAAAAATTAAACAAAGACAATTTGATTTCAATTATCATCTGATTGCAATAATAATTATTTAAAAAAAAAAAAATTACGATACCGTTAATTAAACAAATAATAAATGTTAATCATTTTTTTAAACAGTCGATAATTCTAATTTTACAACAATAGTTACCGTTAACAAAATAAATGCACACAGTCTAACGGACACTGTAAACTCACGAACAGAAATAAGAAAATTTATAAATATTAATTAAATAAAGTAAATGTCACAAAAATTTTTAATCACACGCACTACACATAATAATAATTTTGTTTCACTAATAAAAACATAATCTATAATTATTAAAAATGGGAACGAAAATTGTTCAGAATCAGTCGATCGTTTCTGTCAGGTTGCTTTGCTCGCTTGAACTTGACTGAACAGTGATTTCGCGTTCAGTGTGCTTACCTATGAAAGCAAACCTAACCCGAGTCAAGGTCATTCGTAACGTATTCATTATTGCTGTCTTTTTGTTTCTCATCGTCATAAATTCATGCTAAATGCAAAAGGAACTTTTTATTCTCTTAAACTTTTTATTCTTTTCTTTCTCCATTTTTTATTTTTTTATTTTTCTATCATTCATTTCTTTATTTTAATTTATCTGCTTTGATATTTATTTGTTCATTGTCACACATTTATAGAAAGTTAGAAAATGTTTACAGGAAGCGAATTAAATGTTGTTTTAATACAAATGTGAAATATCTGAAATTAATTAATTAAAATTAAAAATGACAAAATTAAGATTATCTATTTTTTATATAAAATTTGGTTTAATTATACAATAAATGTTCATATTAAATATATAATATGTGTTCGTGAATTGATAATTATTATAATAATCTAATGTAAATCATATATTTCATTTATATAACAAAAAAAAAATGATTGATAAACTTAATTTACTCATATTTTTGATTTTGATATAAATACGATTTTTATAATATTACTGAAATATTGATTAAAAATTATATTATAATACTATAATTATATAAGAATTATATGATATCATAATAATACGATATATTATTTTATTATTAATAATACGATATTATATTTCTATTCTTTTTTTTTAATTTTTTATTACACAAAATTTTTACCATTAATTTTTGTTAATTAATAAAATAAACTTTCCTTAACTCTCCTCTAAAGTAAGCGAAAAATTCTCATTTTTGATCCTAAATAACTATTACCAAATACACGTAAGTATGTCTACATTATCTATAGTCGGTAAGTATTTCTATCGACAATCCTTTATTTGCCAAAAGTATTTTTAAATGATTTACTTCTTCTTACTATCTTGACTCACGAGATCTGCCGTTGTTGAGAAGTTCAAACGAGTCACAAATGTTTGCTATAAAATTCATGAGAAAGCTTTCTCAGATACTTACAATATGTACACAATTATGCAACGCGAATGCATACAAAACTTTTTATAATCTTTAATGGAAACTTAATAAAAAGTAAAAAGAAAAACAAGGAAGAAGACAAATTCATACAATTTCAAATTTGTTCATGTTTCACATTTTTGCATAAGATACTATATAATATTCATCGTATCGAACGATATTGTATCTTGAA
The DNA here is from genome assembly GCF_912470025.1 of Vespa velutina. Classification (NCBI taxonomy): domain Eukaryota; kingdom Metazoa; phylum Arthropoda; class Insecta; order Hymenoptera; family Vespidae; genus Vespa; species Vespa velutina. Next base: position 4,923,075 of record NC_062199.1, on the reverse strand, counting down.
GAAAAATCGATGATCAAAAAAAATTAATTACAAGTATCAACGTTATTCCCCGACATTAAATATTTGATGTGTCTTCGAAAAATACATTTTCTGTGAGATGAAAAAACATGCTCGCACGTTCGTACGATTCATTCTAAAGGTATTTGACCTCATACAAAAGTCAACGTTGTAGTCTTTCCGAGACCTTGAAATGTAGCATCTTAAAACTTTCTATTTATTTATACATGAGATATCTACGTATAAAAATTATATGCCCACACACATACACACATATACACATATATTAAATTATTAAAATTTACAAATTGAAACGAATTTAAAAATTCGATTCTTTCATTATTTTTAAATTACTTATTGTTAATATCTTTTATTATTATAATTTCGTGATCAAAAATAATAAAAATTGGCGTGCAATTCATCAAAACATTTGATAAATTTATATTTATTCTTCAATCGTAAAAACATCGTAAGCAATTTTCTTTGACGATCTTATTTAACGCAAAACAAATAAATGATCCTTTCCTAGAACTTATTGTTCAATATAATCACCGTTTTTACGATACAAAAGTCGTGGAATAAGGTAAGAAAAAGTTTCAATTAATTTAAATTAGAAATCAAAGAACACATCATAAATCATTATGGCGTGTTACTTTGTTATTCTATGACGTGTATATTTTTTAACGATATAAGACGAATAATATCAAGTTTTGTTTACAGACATTAGTTAGTCTTTTTAAAAACTACATTTGGAAAAATTAACTTTACATATATATAATTAAAATATTATTAAAAATAAATCGATAAATATTTCATATAATGGGTGCTTTACGAGAATATTCGTGATTTCAAATGATATAAAAAAATATATAGAGACGAAAGAATTATTTTATATAGCTTAAATAAATTTACAGATATTGAAGAATTATAATGTAATATAACAGTTAATCTTACTGTAAATTCAAACGAAACATGTTTTGATTGTATCGATATTTTAATAAATCAGATGTCAACTGATTATAATATTTATAAATAGTTCGATTTTTGATCGTACGCTCAACCTCCTTATTTTTTGTTTTCTTTTATTTCCTCGAACAAATTAACATCGACTGATCCAGATCAATACCGCGTTTGTCAATAAAATAATTAAATCATTTGAATATGTTTACGGAAATATCGTTATTACGATATATCCGTTTTTTTATCGAACCATCGTATGAGTTTTTTATTGACAAAATCGAATGTCAAAGATTACCGAATCAAGAAACAACAGTGTCATAAAAAATACACATATGAAACATATTTGTAAAGAAAAAAAAAAGAAAAAAATGTCACCGAAAATAAAATAAATCGATTAAAACTGTTGACCATTCTTGTTTTAATAACAGTTTATGCTAACGATGAGAGTAGGCGTAATTCTTGATCGATCTTGATGAGCATTGTTTCGTTTTAAAGACGAAGATTTAATTTAGGAGCTGACTTTTTTAGAATTTCTTCGAAAAAAAATTGTGTTAAAAAATGTCATTTTTCTCGAGAACAGTTTATTCGCAAATATAAAACTTTTTCAAAAATTCGAAATTTAAAGCGATTTCAATTTGGTGTCAAATACGAAATGAGCAGTTAAATGTCTCCATACGGAATAGGAATCCCCACTATAAAATGTATCGCCAATCAATTGGCGATGTTCCTGAATGCTAGATGAACATATTAGACATTGCTCAACGATTGATGGCTTGGCAAATATTTTTCTTTGATTCAATCGAAATTGGATTATCAATTGCGATACGCAGCATTCTTTAAATATCCCCATACAAAAATTTATTTGCAGATTAAATTATTTGACAATGGTGAATATATGGCTCCAGAAAAAATAAGTCCAAGACTGTCGAAACAAATATAGGGCCAAATTTCGAAAAATAATGTTACATAAAATATAATTTTACATGTATGTAATATTACATGTAATAAAAACAGATTTTTATATATAGAGTTTTTATATAATTAAATATTAAATCAGAGCACAATATAGGCGAAACTATTAGATCTAATCTATATCGTCGAGTAATATCTAATATAATCATAAATGTTCAGGAGTGTTTTCAACAGATAACTATAATAAATATTTCCTCTAGTGTACATTTGCAGAATCATTCAAAATCACAGACGTTTACGTGGCCCACCCTTTATTAAAATATAATAATTTATTGTTAAAAAATGTTTACTGTACCTGTTAAAATGATTAATTGGTTAATTGATTCTACATTTTTTTATTATTTTTTTATTTGCTTAAATTCTATCTATATATACATTAATTCGTAAAGTTTAAACTTTGTACTTTTATGAACAATAATAAAAAAAAAAAATAATAATAATAAAACAAGGAAGAATAACAGCATTTTGATAACGCAATTAATGTCGTTCCGGAATAATCAGGAAGAATTAATTTTCGACGTGGTACAACGTTCCTTCAATTCGCTTTTGATCGACGTTCGCGAGGAAATCAAGAATCAGTCGCATTGCTGACTCAGGAATAATCCTAAAAGAAAAGAAAAAAAAAGAAAAGGAGAAAAAAAATGAATAAAGAAAAATATTATGCTTTGATAAATGGAGCCGTCGGGAGAAAAACCTGTTTATAGCATTCAGGGAGAGAAGACATCGTGGTATAGAATATTCCGTGTAATTTTTTCTAATCGCTTTAATAATTTCACGAGCTACGTATTCCGATGGGACGACTCCGAAAATGTAAGGAAATCTGTAAATAATAAATCGTGAATTCATTTTTAATGAAATCATTTTAAAAAACGATTTTACTTTATTCATATTCGATCCATTCGCAAAGAAATATTTTTATTTTAATAATTAAATTATTGGATTGTTATTAAAAAAAGAATAAAAAACAAACAAACAAATAAAAATAAAACCATCGATTTTTCATACATTACGCGAATTTAACATTCAAAGTGAACAGAGAAAGTTTCACGGCTTTAAATGCTGTAACATGACATGCACGAAATTATTTCATAAGTACTTTACAAACCTATTCATTAAAAACATATCTCGTTGATATTTATAAATGTCCATATAAACGATATACAATAAGAAAATAAGAAAATAATAAAAAATATTAAAAGAAAACTAACAAATTAATGTAACATTCAATTTCGCGAACTTATTTATCAAGTTGATAAATTAATTATATATAGAAGATTTCATACAAAAAAAAATATGTATATATTTATTAATTTTAAATATGTTTTAATATAACCTATACTTAGGATCTTTTGCTAATCCTGTGTCAACGTAAAACGGATAAATCGTTGTGAAATGTATGTCAAGTTTTTTAGGATTCATTCTCACTTCTTCGTATAGAGCTTCCATTAGACCTTATGTCAGAAAAAAAAATAAAAAAGTTTTCAGTTTTATGTATGTAAGTGATTTTATTTTCAAGATTATATTCAAATTTAACTAACTATATATTTACCTCTAACAGCAAATTTCGAGGCACAGTAAGGGACTTTTTGCGATACTCCGCATATTCCACATATACTGTTTATAGCTACGATGTGACCTCTACCTCGTTGTAACATTGATGGAAGTATAGTTTCTATCGTCTTTATAAAATTAAAGTATAATTTTAATAAAAAATTTTTAATCAAAATAATTCTTTATAATTCTTCATTAATCAACAGAATGTTGTTTGCCACAGGGTCATTATTAATTTGTTACGTATATTTTCATTTATTAATTTCTTAGAATTATTTATAAAAATTGGGGAAAGTTTAACCGTGGAGATAGGCAATATTGTACAGGCAATATTGGCCACTAAAAGACTGAATGATATAAAATAAAAATAACTTTTACAAACATGTTGTTTTAATTTTTTATTATTGCTAGACATTATACGTAGCTATTTTAATCTCCAAAGAGTGCTATATAATCAATAAAAAAAGAAAATAAAGAAGATTGAAAATAAACAAATTATGACTTTTTCAAATCCTTCAGTTTTTTGGTGACGCAAAAACAAACTTTCGATATAAGCAAAAAATTCAATAGCTTCCGATAATAGTTTATATAAACAGTTTTATACCAATGCATTATTCAACATTATTGATGATATATAAAATGTTCTTGCTTCAATTAAATTTGTATCTTTTTTGTGATTTCGAAATTATCATACTTATAGAAAATGTAACAAACTTGTATTAATTTTTTTTTTTTCTATAAAATCTTACCCAAAAATGAGATAAAACGTTGACATTAAATGTCCGTTCAATTTCATCGGAATTATGATTGAGAAGTGAACGATGATACAACACGGCCGTATTGTTAATTAGAATGGTAATTTCCGGTATTCCAACTTTCCTCATCATTCTTATCGTTTCACGTACTTCCAATCTCTTCGAAACATCAACGATGAAACCGTAGACCTAAACAATTTCTTTGAATTCGATATCATGTTTCAAGAACTTTTGAAAATATTACAACCTCTCCGCCATTTTTTGATACGGCAGACATCGTCGATCGATTCGCATCTATATCTACGTCCCAACAGATCACTATGCAACCCATTAAGCCTAATTGAATTGCTAATTCTCGACCAATACCATGGCCAGCACCAGTAATCTTATAAAATACACAAAATAAATGAAATTAAGAAATAACCTATTAAAATAAATTATTTATAAAAATAAACAATTTACGGAAATACTTATTCGTTGATTTTCACTATTATGATCAATAGTGATAATTGACAAAAGTATTAAAAAAGCTTAATATAATATATATATATATATAGGGAGAGAGAGAGAGAGAGAGGGGAATATATTCTTTACTAAAACTGTTTCTCCGATTAAATTCTTCATAGTGGTAGGTATAACGACCTTGAACGATGCAACCATCATTGCCAAAGTTATTTTCATCGACAATACGATCAAGTCTAAGATGACTCGTGGAAAAGTGAAGGATCGAAAAATATTCTTGATCTTCCATTTTCTATAAGATTGATATAAAAACATACTGTATAATGAGCTTCTACAAAAAAATTTATTTCAAAGCTTACTTATTATTCACGTCACGTGGGATTGAATCGATATCTGTTTTTAATGAAACCATGAGTTTTCTTTTCTCTTATTTAACGTATCAGTTTTTAATTCTTTGCATGTTACGTTGATAATTTCAAAACAACTGATGTTAAACGTTCCCTTCATTACGTTCGTCTTCTATTTTTTTTATATGGTATATACCATGATTAATGTCAATGTAGAATAAACATATTATCCATCGAGTTTTCAAGTCGTATGCTTCTTTCTCGTCTCGCTATGATGAATAATCGTTGGATTACAAGATTAAGGTCGTCTAAACCAAATAATTTTTTTACAAAATGGAGAATTCTCTTTTGGAAAGATATACTTATAAGAAAGCATAGCATAATCATCACCATTTTGGAAATTGTAATACCTATTATTTTTTGTTTACAAATTCGATTGATATTCCAACCATTACCTCTTCATATAAAGGTTCGATATATCTCATAATTTCTTTTTTTATAATTAACTAAATTTTTATTTATTATACCATTGAAGGAATTAGATATGTATACGAAAAAGGACATAATTGATAAATTACCACATGATGTAGAATATTGGTATGCGCCACAAAATGATTTTACCGACGATTTGATGTCACGTTCTTCACGTATACTCAATATAAAAAGTATACTTTTTATATAGAATAATAATCATAATAATAAACATGAATATTTTATTATTTTAAAAATTATTCGTAAAGCTATTAGATTTTACATTCTTTTCTTCATAGTACAACCAGCTGACAGTGAAAAGAGTCTTATTATGTTGCATTATTCAAAAAATATATCTACTAAAGCATTATGGGCAATCTTTGAAGTAAACAAAGATGGACGACCGAATACTTTAAATTACAAAATTCGTTCCTCAGAAATCGGCGAAAGTAAACTTATGATGCACGATGAAGAACCGTCTTATAAAGGTGAAATCTCAATTTTTTTTTTTTTAAATTTCGTTCATTGGATCTACGATAGTACTGTTGGTCAACCATTAAAAGAAATCTATTTTTACCTATCTTAACTTAGATCCTTACATCTGGACCGGTTTCATGGCATTTCAAATGGCAATTGAAAATTCTTTTATCGATATATGGAAAAATTCACAAATTTCTCCTATAGGAGAAAACGTATGTATTTTTATAATATTTCTGACTTATTAGGTTCATAACAATTATTAATTAATTGATAAACAAAGTTTCATTCTAACCTCTTACTTTATAGTTGACAATAACTCGTTATCCTTATTATAAGATTGATTTTCTTATAATACAAAGTATCGTTTATCCGAATATTAATGTTATTTATTACATGACTGTGATAGCTTTTCTTCTTTTACCAATGGCAAGTCTGCAGAAAATGATTCACGACAAAGAAACTGGTTTCAGAGTGAGTTTTGAGAATTTTATAATGATTATTATAAAAGAATAACTTTCTTTTATTTTTTAGGGTCTTATGAGATTAACAAATATGTCATTTACCGTCATGTATCTCGGTTGGTTAAATTATTTGATGATTTCTTGTCTGCCAGTCGGAATAGCATGTACCATATTACTCTATCCAATATTCATGAATTCTTATTTAATAACGATTTTTCTTTTTATTACCATGTATATTATTCTCTCGACATTAGTTGTCTTTGCTGTTGGAACTTTCTTTCGATATTGTAAGTCATATTATCATTTAAAAGAGAATTTATCAATCAACAAGAATCAAATATCTTAACAGCAATGAAAGCGATATTGATATCACTCTCAATTTGGATATTCCTATCTTATTTTACTATTGTTCTGGATCAATTCTTGGTAACAGCTTCTCTGACCTGGCATATTGTATCGTTGATTTTACCACATAGTGGTTTACTTTATGGAATTATGGCATTCGCATCTGGAGCAGAAATTGGTAATAATATAATAATAAAAAAAATATTTAATTATAAATGAAATTATAATATTTATTAAAGTTTCAAGAATATTGTTAATTTTATTTGTTCTTCTATATCAGATAAATATTTATTAAATTCATTGAAAGAATTTTTAATTATCAATGGAACTCAGTCATACATTAATTTATCATCCCCAATATCGACAAGGGAAATCTCTGAGACAACAAACAATGAATACGAAATTATTTATATAAAAGAGAAAATATCTATTAATATAGTTTTGATATCTTGGATTCTGCATATTATTTTTTGGTTATCTCTTACAATATATTTAGATAACATTAATCCTGGTCAATATTGGAGTGCTAAACCATGGTACTTTTTATGTAAGGTAGAACAAATTATATACATTATCTGAAACTTCATAACACTATTTGTTTACTCATTATTAATTTAATGTATAATTTTGTCACATTAGAGAGCTCATCCAAAAAATATATATTACAAGTATAAATTACGAGGTTCCACAAATTGGTCAGCTGTGGAAAGAATCCCATCCTTCATAAAGGTATTTATAAAGCATACAATATGATATAAAAATATTTAGAAAAATTCCTTGTCATAACTAAAGTTTTCTCGTATTAAAATAGTTATCAATCTTAGTACGATGTGCCACTAAAAAATTCGGTACATTTGGCAATAGTTCTACAATTCTGAACGAAGTTACCATTGACTTTTATCAAAATGAATTCAGTGTAATACTTGGAAACAATGGTTCTGGAAAGAGCACTCTATTAAAACTTATAACAGGTAATAGTTTATAAATATTTAGCTAATAAAACCTTGATCCTACAGAGTATATACTCTATTTAATACATATAGGAATATATAGTCTTACGGGTGGTGGTATTTATGTGCAAGGAAGAGATTTCAATGAGGATATAAATATCACTAATTTCTTTGGTTACTGCCCTCAAGAGAATATTTTAGTCAATTATATGACAACTGTTGAGCATCTCTACATATTTGGAATGGTAAATATATTTTGTATATATCTGTATTAATCATATTTTCTTTCTAAGAATTAATATTTTAATTAATTTTGAACAGATGAAAGGAATGACATATAAAGATGCTTATGCCAATGCGTTGGAATTATTAAAAAAGCTTAGATTAGAGTCTGTGAAGAATAAAAAATTAAAAGATTTATCTAATGGCATGCAAAGACGTATTTGTCTGGGAATGGCCTTAATTGGAGAGTCTCAAGTATTCAGGAAAAAGAAATTAATGATTAATTTCTAAAGTATTAATCACATTAATTGATATCAATTTTGTGATATTATTTAAGATACTAATATTGGATGAGCCAGCTAATGGAGTTGATTCGGAAGACAGAAGACAAATTTGGGATTTGCTATCGGTAAGCAAATCCTATATACAGATTGGCTTTCACTTATATTACGTGATAGTGGTAACTGTAGGACATCAAAAGAACGAAAACGATATTAATGGCAACTAATTCTATGGAAGCAACAGATATTTTAGCGGATAGGATAGCAATTATTACAAATGGAATAATCGAATGTTATGGTTCAAAAATGTACTTAAATCGACGATATGGTATATAGATTATTTTATTTATTATCTTTTTATAAATATTTTTTCAGATTGATAACGTCAAGAGCAATTTTATCGAATTATCGTATTTTTATAGGGATTGGATACATTTTAAGTTTAGTGGTACATGAAAATTATAACCTAAACCTTCTGCAAACAGAAATACAAAAATTTTCTTCCGAAGTAATCACTTTGCGAGGTATAATGGGTTTGGTAATTAGATTTGATGTACCAAGAAACAGCAGGTTTACGAAATTATTACAATATCTTAACAATAACAAGCAAAGGCTGAATATAGTCTCTGTTACTTTTACTACTGCTAGTATTGAGGGTCAGTTTCTAAGGTGTGTTGCAATATTTGTCAAAAAAGAAATAAATAAATAAATAAAATATAACAAAAAATATATAGGTTACAAACTTTGAACATGTCATTTTTAGAATAAGTCTTGCAAGTCAATTCAAAGAACGTGGTGTAAAATATCCTAGTAAAGAATATGAACTCATTGTTCAACAAAGAAGACAAAATATTTTACGAAATGGTAAAATATTTATAGGAATTCATATAATATTTATACGATGAGATCACATTTTAATTTTTAGCCAAACCTTGGGATCGACTTTCAGGAACGGTATTATGGTATCAACAAATTTTTGCTATGTTTTTTAAGAAATTTTTACATGTTACTTCATCTTGGAAATTGTATCTATTATCTGTAAGTTTCACATGTCTATCATTTTAATAAGTTTAGAAGATTTTAACTTTTATTATTTATATATAGATAAGTTTGGCTACAATCACGTTAATATTAGCTACGATGATCAACGAGCTTAGTAATTGTACAATTTTTGATACAACGTAAGTAATTTACTAAATAATCAAAATGATAAAATAAACAGTATTTCTACAGATTAATTTCTTGATGAATCAATAGGGAAAAAACGATGAGTTTAAAGGACTATGTCGATAGTAATTTTAAAACATTATATTATGCAGCCGACAGTACACTTGCTAACAAATTTCTTGTTACTCTTTACAAAACTAGTCGTTCATATAACGAGAAAGGAACATATCACGTGTTGAGAACCATCCCAGCATCAGAGATCATGACTAATCCGAATCTTCACTCTATAAAAGTTCGTACTAAATTACAATTATTTTCTATCATTTAAATATTAATATGATGATGTAAAAAGAAATGTAACATTTGATATATTATTAACAGTTCAAAGATCGTTGTTTAATGTCTGTCGATATACAATCCGATGGATCTATTGATCTTATGTATTCTTCAACTTTCGTACATAGTGGACCTGTTGCGTTAAATTTATTAAACAATGCGATACTACGTCATTATTGTGGTTCTAATAAATGTAATATTGAATTAAAGAATCATCCTTTGATCCATCCAAAGAAAGTAAGAAACGAGATTTAACTGTACTTTTTCAAAAATTATACTATTGTCCAAAATAACAGTTAAATTGTTTATCAAAAAAAAAAAAAATATATATATATTAAGTTTAAAATTAAAATATAAATAATACTTTATAATAATAAAAAGAAATAATATTTACAAGTATGATTTAAAATATAATTGTTTTAACTCCTGATGATAGGCAAGTTAGTAATACATTTATTTTACCGACACTTAATATGTTGAACATCTTTATCGATAAAATAGCATTATCGATGATACTTAGTGGCAATGTAAATTATCGGTAAATATTATCAATAGAAAGTTAAAAAAAGATGTTTTACTGGTAAAAATTTGTTGCAAATAATGTTATCGACTATACACAAAGTATTGCACCAGGTTTAAAATTAATAATTAAATCTATTACTACTACTACTAATAATAATAATTATAACACATATTTATAGTTTATATAAATATATATATATATATATATAACAAAAATTAATTATATTAATTTTATTTAGTGGCAGCATCAATTTGTACATTCTCGAAACATAAGAAACTGGCAGAACGCTGCAATTATCGGAACTCTATTTCTTCTCTTACCTACGATCGACTTAGGGATAAAAGAATTAAATTCATTATCAAAAATGTTGCAAATCAATACAGTAGGCGTATCGACTTTGATGTATTGGATACCTATCTATATCATAGATCTTTTGATATATATAATTACAGTATTAATTCTTGCAGCATTCTTCCTTGTTACATATAATGAAGAAATATTTCTGGTCACTGACATTGGTAATATAATTATAATTATAAATAAATATTTTATATTATATTTTATTAATATAATTTCTTTAATTTTCGTTCAAATATTTCAATTTAATAATATATTTCAGTTCAAGTACTTTATATTTTTTTGTTCTACGGTGCCTGTGCGATTCCATTCAACTATTGTATACAATTATTCACGAAGAAACAACAAAATGTTTATTTAATTGTAATATTAATAAACATTTTTGTGAGTAAGTGATCACTATTATTTATATTATTCAAAATAATTTATATTATATTTCTTAATAATTTATTAATTTTTATTATAGTATTATTATTAAATGGATTTTTTATATTTCCCATATTTTATACATTTGATCATTATGGACGATATTTATTCGAATTATTTTTGCATATTATTCCATCTTACAATCTAGCATGTGCTCTAAGTAATTATCTTATATTGAATTTATACAACAAAAAGTGTAGTAAAAATACTTGTGACACTGAAATTAGTATCGAAAACCCATGTTGTCGTGAGTACTGAAATATTATAATTATTTTTACGAAGTTTAATCAAAATTTGGTAATGTTTTGCGGATGTTTTTAGAAAACTGTGGTGAAAAAATGTGTTTTAAATCGTTAAATACCATGTTAACTAGACAGTCTGGTCAAGATTTTTTCCATTCAGTGTTTGACGATTTAATAATCATGTTATCGATGACAATCGCTTTACATTTAATATTACAAATTTTCGAAGAAGCGAATCGTTTAAAGTGGTACAGGCCTATCGTATCATATGAAAACAATAATAATACATTGGAATTAACCGTAATCAATGAAAAGAAACAAGTAGAAGAACACATGAAATGTAATTATGTTTTTAATTGTTAACATAATATGATAATGATTTAAACATGTACATAGATACACATAGCATAAATACACATACATATGCGCACACACACATAGAGACAGACACACACACACACATATAATATATATATATAATACTTTCAGTTTACAAAGAAAATCAATGTCTTCCTAAACACGTTGTGTTAGCAGCTAAAAATTTGACAAAAATATACGGCAAAGCTAAAATTGTTCAAAACGCCAATTTCAACGTAAGCATTAGAAAAGATTAGAATAATTTAAACTAATAAAAAAGCATAATAATATTCTGTTAGGTATATCAACGAGATTGTTTTGGTCTTTTGGGACTTAATGGTTCTGGAAAATCAACAATTTTTAAAATGTTAATTGGACAAACAAGAATGTCTGTTGGAAAAGCTGTTATATATGAATATGAATTTCTAAAGAATTTAGAAATGGTAAGAATCTAAATTCTAATCTCAAATTAGGTATTGATAGATATATGACAAAAAATTGTTTACTTTTTACCTATACTTATAAGTTAACGATATCTATCGTCTAACGATAACTATTCTCTAACGATAACTATCCTCTAACGAATAAGTTAACGGTCTCTATATTTCTAGTATAACAATATAGATATTTCAATAATATAAAAGAATCATTTCAAAGTTCATAGGTATGATAGGATATTGTCCGCAAGTCAATGGTTTGAACGATTTCATGACAGGAAGGCAACATTTGATATTATATGCAGCTCTTCGTGGTATACCTTCTGAAAATTTAATCGATGAAGTCAATAAATGGATAGATTTATTAGGTAATACAATTTCTAGTTCATTTTTTAATATACATATATTAAATTATAATGTTATATGTGTATATTATGTATGCTATTTAATTTTATAATTATTATAGTATATATAATTTATTTATTTAATTAACAAGGTACTATATCGGCAATACGTATCGACAAGAATCATTAAAATATTTTTTTACTGACGAATATTAGTCACAATGTTATTGATGATGTATGGAAAGTTGCCTATCATCAGGCGCGAAATTACAAATCATATAAAAAATAAAAAGTTATACAAATTTTGCTTCGTATATCCTCGATGCGTAAAAAATATGCTATATAATATATAGCATGGCGAATTCTTATAGTAGAAATACGGAAATACATTTCTATTGTACGAATACTTATTTCCCTTATTGTATATACATATATAACAGCGTTTTTTCAATCTTGTATGTTTTTCGTATGTTTATATATGTATTTTGAGATATCTGTAAATTTTCATCCTGAGTTAGTTTGAATTTCTTTATCATATCTAACCCAATAATGAAATCTTCAAAGTTATTTCTTTCTACAATAAATACATCAACATATTCCTCTTTATCGAAAATTTTTACTTTAATGGTTACTAAACTTTTTGTTTGTGTCACACCATTGACCGTCTTTAAAAATATTTTATTTTTATCTTTTCTCTTTTTTTTTTATTTTGATTAGTCTCGAATTTATTAGAGAGACTTGGGAACCTGGGTCATATGTTCCGTTTATGTCTAACTTCTCTTCTAATACTATCTTTACTTTGATCAACGGTGTGGTTATTCGTTTTTTTGTTCCTTGCATAGGTCCACTTCTATCATTGAATTGCTTCCATTTATTCTGGCTTTCTTTCTATTTTCCTATTTAAACCAACAGGAGTCCTCTGAATGATATCTAATGCCTTTGTTTAGTTTTTCACAATTCTTACATGTTTCCTTTTCTTCAAATTTCTTCTTATTATCTTGTCTTTCCTCTTTCTTTTTTTTTAAATTGTTCTTACTAGATTTTCACATTTTTTTATTTCTTGTAGTAATTCTGTTGAGTTTCGACTATTTTCTCTGTTGTCAATTGTATTTTATCTCTTATCAATTCTGGTAATCCTGCTGCTATAAGCATTATCAGAGTCTTTGTACCGATATTGTTGTCCATATCCAGTAGTAGTTTTTCTTTCCTCATAGCATATTCCATTAGTGAACCTCCTTTATATCTGTAGGATATAGCGTATATACTTGTACTCCATCCCTTGTCTGCAAATGATTGTTTACATACAAATTTTTCGATCATGAATTTTTCCGATATACCCTTTAAATCTATTTGGTATTTTTTCTTCTGTGTGGGTTCTATTGTATTTGTTCCTACTATTTCTTCTAAATATAGATCATTAAACATTAAATTGCCATTTTCATCAAAATACGTATTGTATATTTCCTGTGTGCATTTAATCCATATTTTCCTTTCTTGGCCTCTTTGAAACTTTTTTTCATTCTCTTATAGCTTTCTGTTTTTGTTAGTTCGCTGTGGTCACTTGCAAACTTTTCATTCTCTGGCAACATATATTTTTCATTGTCCTCACTTGTGATAGAGATTATGGCAATCACGTTTGTCTTTCTGTCGCTCTCGGCGATGCCACACATTTAAATGCGAATTGTAGTTTTCTTTCCATTATAAACCAAAAATTGTCGTTTCATAATATCTCGGGGATCTATTATGTGAGATGATAAACGAAAATACGTTTCTTTGTGAACAAAGGAATAAATCTTTATTCGTTAATTAATAATTATTTACTATTTACAGTCTTACCTGTGAACAAAGAAACGACAATTCACGTTTATTATTCACATTACTTAAATTTTATTTAATATATTATCTTTTATAAAATTTCTTTGTAACCTATCGTACTATTCTCTCGTCTACGTTCTATTTCCTAATGCTCGTTTCTCTTCCAAATCTTAACTGCTCGACTTGTAGATAACAAAAGACAATAGAAGAGCGGGACATGAGAAGCGCGGCAAATCTAACTTAAGAAAGTATACTTTCTTTACACACATATATATATATATATATATATATATATATATATATATATATAAATTAAAATTATCGCCAAAACGAAATTAACTTGCAGATCTTTTGGGATTTGAAAATATGAAAATTAGAAATTGTTCCTGGGGTATACAAAGGAAGATTTCTATTCTTCAGAGTTTGATTGGTGATTTGCCATTGATACTGCTAGATGAACCATCCACGGGAATTGACGTAATTGCTAGAGAAGCTATATGTGATGTATTGTATCAGATTCGAGAGATGGGAAGATCATTGTTAATTATCACGCACAAGTATTTATATTTTTATCTGTTATTAAAAAAAAAAAAAAAAAAAAAAAAAAAGAAATTATCAATAGTTAAATGAAGTGAATATAAATAAATAAATAAATAAATTTAGTATGCAAGAAGCTGAGGCAATGTGTATTCGTGTTGGAATCTTAGTGGACGGACGATTTGTAGTAATTGATTCCTGTGAAAATTTAAAAAGAAAACATGATAATAATTTCTTTCTAACCATTAGTGTGACGCCAGTATTTCAGGATCATCAGCATTTAGTAATAATTAACAATGTCATGAACGAGGCATTTCCTGGTATTAATTTAAAAGATTTTCATTTGGTAAATAATTTAGAATTTATTTGTTTTATAAAATATACTATTATTGACAGTCATTAAGTTTTCAAATTGAGAATTATGGTTCCTTTTTTTTTTTTATTAACTCTTTTAGGGAATTATCGAGTATGAATTAGAAAGTAATATTTCACACAGCAATGTGTTCGACATATTAGAACAACTAAGACGAAGATATCCGTGGATAACAGATTTTACTATACATCAATCATCGATGGACCAAGTTTTTCTCGATTTAGCTATAAAGAATGATTCAATTATTCAAAAACAAATATTACGGAGAACAAAATTCTTGAATTTTTTGAAGCGTTTTAAACAAAGAAGCAAACCTAGAGCTTCAATTTTTACAAATTCATAAGATGTTCAAAATATATACATACATACATAAATATATATTTACATTGAATGCAATTGTGTTAATAAAAATGAACGTCATAAATTAACTCGATTTCGTTGAATAATCACATAAAAAAAAAGATCAAATGGTCACATGATCATTTCCTTATTTTTTTTTTTTTCTATTCGTTTGTTTAACATCTTTTTGTTTATTTTTTTTCATACGAATATTATGTGTTTTCTCGTCTTTCTTTTTTAATGTCTTATGTGCCAGTTCAATATCTTCCAATAATTCCTTTGTTTGTACTTCATTAAATTGTTCATCTTCGTTATCATCGGTGTTCGAAGAATTATTATCATTTTCTTTCGAAATATTTGTCATTGTTTCCTTTGATTTTATTTTCGTTGGGAAGGTTACAATCTCACTAATCTCTGAACAATGTGTATTGTATAATTTTGTTTGTACGTTGCCTGAAATCGGTGTGCTACTTAAGATTTTATCAAGATTAATTTCCGTTGTTACCATCGGAGGTTCTTTATCTTCTATCGGTACAATAGATTCTGTTATTGACTTCATAGAAAGTATCATTTTCTTATTAGATGTGTTTACATTGTACGAAGCTGTTTTATTCTTAATATCAGTTGTTTTACTTTTATCAGTTTTTTTAATATTATCTTTGAACAAATTTTCGTCTGAACATTTTGTTATCGACGAAGATCTACTTATATTTTTTTCATTAAGATTTTTTTTACCCTCTGTTGGAGTATCTGTGACAGATTTTACAGATGGTTTGTTCAAATCTTTTTTTAATTTGTTTTTACTGACTGAAATTTTTTTGTCCGCTTTGTCATCCTTCTCAGTAATATTTAAACTGCTATTTAATTCTTTCGCGAGTAATTTCGTTTGTCTGGAGATCGATTGACGTTTTGGTCTGTTTTCAATTTTTTCGCCATCCTCGATACACTTGGCGGATCTTTTAGGCGTATTTTTTCTATCAACAAATTTCTTTTTCGAATTGTTAAAAAGATTGAGTTTATCGAAATCTAAAATCGTTTCTAATTTTTCCTCATTTGCATCTGGCTTTTGTGTCGTTTTCATCGCAGCCAACTTTTTGTCCTCTTTCTTCGTATTTTTGTTTCTTTTCTTTTTTCCAATGTTTTTCAGCATTTCAGTTGAATTTAAATTTTCTTCGACATTTTTATTTTTTTTATCATTCAATTTTGATCGTTCCTCATACTCCTCCAAATTCGACGAGCATTTATCACTATTTTCGATTTCTGAATCGGTTAAATCGTTTTCGAGATTGCTTTCCGAATTTATTTTCTTTTTTTTCTTTTGATAATCTCGTTTTGTTTTTCTCAATGTACTGTCTTCATCTTGTAGAGACTGTATATCCAATAGTTATATAAAAAAAATAAAAATAAAAATAAATACATAATAATAATAATAACAATATTGATAATAATTTATATAGCATACAATTTTTGTTTTAATTTTAATTAAATAAATAAATAAACATATATGAATGTTTAATTATATTTTAACGTAATGAAAACGTTCGCAAAAAATCTACAATATGAAATAAAATAAACAAATGAATAAATAAATATATATATATGTGTATATATGTACCATCGATGGCATATTATTGTTATCAGGATCCTTAAATATTTTCGGCCAATGAAAATAGCGATTATTATTAATCATTTTTTCAAATGCATCTCTTAAGTTAAGCTTTTTTAATGGTTTAAAATATTTATTTAAGTTTCGAATAATTTCTTCCGACAAAGGTTTATCGTCCCTTTGTTCAGTGCTTATTACATATGGAAATGTTTCATTAAATTTATAGGCCATAAACAGAGTAACGTTATATGTTTCACTAAGTTCGATCAATTGTAATTCTGACATATGTAAGTGAATTCGTGTGTATCCAAGACAGGTGTCTATGGAACAGTTTATTACATCTCCGAGAAAATTCTAAACACAAAGACCCATTGTTACTTTCATAATTATTGATTAAATAAATTAAAAAAAAAAAATGTTTCGATTATACATAACCTTTAAATCATAGTATTGTTTTCGACGATAAATATAACAATCGATGTAATGTTTGCAACATTTTAAAAATGATTTCAAATTATTCGGATTATCCAATGGATATTTTGATAAAATATCATTCAAATCGATCGACAAAGGCATCACCCATTTTCCTAATTTATATTGATTATCAATTTGCAAAATTTCTATGGAAAATAAAGAATTACTCGTCACTTTATCTCCTGCTGAGAATTCTATCACAATTGGCTTATCAGATTTGACACAGTAAATTCCAGCAAATCTGTATAAATCATTTCTCAAATTAATGTTCGTATATTTGTTTTTTATTGAAATTGAAGATGAATTCAAAACATGTCTACAATAATCCAATTGTTTGTTCAATCCGGTTGTCGCCGATGATTGTTCGATTATTTCTTTTTCTAATTGTTTTTTTAATGCCTTAACTTCAAGGATATCACCTGTCAAAGGACATCATTTTTATTTTTTTAAATATGTTTCCAACACTTCTATAAATTTATTATTATTATTATTATTATTATTATTATTATTATTATTACTATTACAACTACTATTATTATTACTTGAGATTATTTTTTCTGAAATTCTCTTTTTTCTTAAATTTGAATTAAAAAAATTGTTACTGTTTTACCTTCAGTAGTTAGTTCAGGTAAAGGTTTCCGAAATTCCTCCGAAGATTGATCATTAGTATTTTTTTTATTAAATGTATTGTCTATTTCATTATCCGACATTATTGTTTAAAATAATAAATTTATTATTAATTTACGAGATTTTCATCAATGTAATTAGAATGAATTGAAGGCACATAAATAGAACGCACTTTATTTAATATTTATGGGCTATCTTTTTATTATAAAATTGTAAAATCAATAAATCTATATCTCTTCATAAGCATCTTCTAATCTACTATTTCGATTAATATTACAATCGATTTCCTTATATATATATATATATATATACTTTGACCTTTTAAACTTCAAAACACAAAACAAATTGACATTCAAAACTAAAAAAAAAACAAGTAATAATAGAAATAAACTTTTAATAAATTTTATAAGTTCTAATTCAAGATTTATATATTACAAAGTAAAAAATTAATAAACGTTCGATAAATATATATATATATATATATATATATATATATATATATATATATACGAATTAATTAACGATAATTCGATAAATATATATATTTTTTTATATTTGTTAGTTTATTAAACAAATAGAAATTTATCGCTAGCAATAAGTTAATTTTCTTTCTACATTATTCTACGACATTTTTCGTTTTTCGGTTATATCAATTTTGAATAAATTTAATATCGAAAAGGAATAATAAAAATTAAATTCTTTTAAATAATAATTATATTTGAAAAATAATATTATTTTTCAAATATCTGATTAAACGACTAATCAACAAGAAATATTAATCAAGATGGCAGCAACGAATGTGAACAAATGACAGCTAGCACCTGCCACTACTGTACGTTATAAAATTTACTATCATCCATAGGTGGCTGTAACTACGTTAAAGTATTTTACAAAATATAAATTAATGTAAACATTTTGTATAAATTTAATTTTATGGAACGTATACAAGAATAATAAATTTATTCGTTCCTCTATATCATATACTTAAACTTTGGGTTAAGTTAATAGGTTAGAAATTTATAGGTAAGTTAACTTCCACTTATTTCTTTATGCTTATGCTAATATTTTTGACTCAAATGGTGGAAATCATTCTACGAATTCTTTTTTTTTTTTATATTTAATATAATAGAAAAGTATGATGACTCTCTTTTATAAATTTTCTTTCTTTCTTTGTTTATATCACAGAATGCTGGGAAAATTGAATACAAATTAAATGTATATTTGTGTGTATGTGAATTCTTTTGGAACGAGAAAAAAATATGTAACTGTTCGAAAAAAAGTTGCTTATCAAATTCAATCGTTAACATTTTAATGTAAGTACTACAATAAGTAATACGACATTAAGACGAATTATTATTTCTTGCATTATCATATAATACTATTACACATGTGATTATTTTATTTGATTGAAATATTTGAAAAATTCATCAAAATGATACATTACGGACCTTGGATTCATCAACAAGCTATCTTAGATAACCATCAGTATTATGCTCCATATATCACTGTGATGCCACAATTTCAACATCGTAATCAAGAACAACAAGATTTGGATGAAGAAGAAAGCGAACAAACTGGAGATGAAACGCATGATACAATGACTTCTGCTACATCAGGAGAACGCAGTTCTAGTGCTGATCTTTTCAGATTACAATTCGCAGCAACGCAATGGTCTAAGTTAGTTTCTAATGCGGAAGGATTATTTAATAAACTTATGACAAGTAATATCTTACCACATACAGAACAAGATCAAATTGAGCAATGGCTTTGTATGAAACAGGAATATGAAGAATGTATTACCAATGACGATGCAACTAGTTTACATGGTTTTCCTGAAAATACAAGAAAATCTTTAGAAAGAATCGAAGAGGTAACAGAAACAGATGAGAAAACAGACGAATCTATAAATAGAGCAGAATTGAAAAATAATTCGAATAGTTCATCAGTCACTGATAGTGATATATCAGAGCCTGAAGAAGACGATGAGGATGAGGACGATCATAGCGATGTAAGCTCAGAAAGTCCAGACTTTTTAGAAAAGCTCGATGAATGTATGAATAAATTAAAAATGGATACAGATACAATTGTTGAGTCCAAGAAAGATGTATTTAGAGAAATGAACATAGAAATCATTCCAAATATGATAAAATCTATAAATACGAATAATAATTACGTTTCCTTAGCGAAACCGATTCCTGCTAGAAATCCAAATTCCAGACGAAATTCTATGCTTCCAGGTTCCGAAATGTGTAATGAAGTACTAGCTTTTAATGATAATTTTAAACCATATCAAAATCATATGCTTAATAAAAAAGCCACTCAATTCACTGATACTAATATCTTTGACAATTATGAATCTGTAACACATGGTAATGAAAATCTCACTGTTCAAAATGATAACTCTCCAGATTTATTAATAGATGCTCTTAAAACTACAGATGTGCCAGAACCAATCAAAGAATTAAAATCATTAACATTAAATAATGAAGCTAAGCAAACACAGGTCAGAAAAATTCAGTCAGATTTAGATGGAGCTCATAAACGTATCGAAGAATTGCAAACGACTATAAAGATCAAAGAACGTTTTATTGCAGATATGATAAAAAATTCTGATGCTAGAGCAAGTGCAAAATATAGATTTCAAAGAAAATGGAGTAAACTAGAGGAAGAATATTACAATACTAGATCTCAATTAGCACAAGCAGAAAATGCATCTATATATAAAGATTCTGAAGAAAAGTCAGCTCATAAAAAGGAAATTGAGTTATATAAAAATATGGCAATACATTATGAAAAAAGATTAATGGACATTGAAATGATAAAACAAATTGCTGGCGATTCGGCTAAGAAAGTTTTGGAACTTGAAAGTTCATTGAATACATCTAAAAAACAAATGGAAAAATTGAAAAAGCAATTGAAAAAGGAGGAAGAACGAAAAAGAGCATTAGAAGAAGAATTGGCAGAAGATCAGAAAAAGATTCGTGAATTGGAAGAGAAATATAATCTAACTGCGTCCAAGTTAAAAGAAATGCAATCAGAGAGTGAAGATGAAAAGAATAATACTAAATTAAAAACTGATTGTTCTGAGAAGAAGAAAAATTTACAAGACGTAAGTGCTAGAATATCTCATCTTGATCATGTCTTAAAAGAAAAATCAATGGATTTGGAGAGAACAGCAGATACGGATGAGAAGGAAGCACTTCGTCATGAAATTCGAAATTTAAGACGTACGAGAGATTGCCTAGTCGATGAGAAATGTGATCTGGATGAAAAATTTCAAAAAGAAAAGACTTTAAGTACAGTCGAAGAACGACAACTGTTAGAATGTGGAGAAACAATCGAAGCGATCGATGCTATGATAGAGCATAAAAATGAAATGATCTGTGGACGAAAAGGTTTCGATGAAAATCAATCTCAGCGTGAAAAGGGGGAACGTATGTTGATGGAACGATTGGCGAAACTTTCCGATGGTGAAATGAGAACTTTGTTTTATAAATATTTTCTTAAGGTGATTGATCTGAAAGAAAGTTCAAAAAATTTGGAAGTCCAAAATGCTGAACTTGAAACTCATGTAGAGGCTCAAGAATGGCGTATACAAACTTTAACTAATGCTTTAAAGCAGACAAAATTAGAAGCCGAAAGGAGAATTGTATTAATGCAAAGAGAGCACGAAGAGAAATTACATTTAATGTTTAGGCATATTGCGGAGGAAACAAGTAGTTCAGGACATGAGAGATTAGATAAGGATTCTGAATTAGCGAAATATAAAAGAGAGAATCGAACTTTAAGAAAACGATTAGCAGATGTTGAAGCTTTGCTTAAAGGTCCAACAGCACCACGTACGGCAAGTCCAGCAAGAATTCCACAGCAAGGATTGAAACAAATTGCTGCTGCTGGTCGTCCTATAACCAAAGTAACTAGGCAACGTAATAAACTCATAATACAAAAAACTACTGACTGTGACAAGAGAAAACAGTGAGTTTTATTTAGTTATTTATGTTTTTTTATTTATATAAAAAAAGAATTTATTTCCTTTTTGTTATATATTTAACATGGATTTTTTTCTATGAAAATTAGTAAAAATTGAGATGAGAAATTAACCCTTTATACTAATATTTGTCTTCTTATAATTAATCGTTTATCATTTTGTTTACATGTAGTAATAAGTCATAAATTATGGCAATGTGTTAATATAAAAAAAAAACCAAATGTATGCAAAGTAAAGACAAAAATGTGTAAAGGATTAATTCTATTATTCAAATACCGTAGCATATATTAGATAAGTTTAGCATTTACTTTCTGAGCTATATATAATATTGTGAATTAAAATATTAAAGAAAAAAACATATATATATTATGTAATCTTCACAAATTAGATGTTTTCCCAGCTAAATATAACTTTCTAAAATATATTGTTTCATCACATTAATATTTGTTTTATTAAAATACATTACATAGGTTCATGATTATTCATTATTAATGTTAAAAACAATTTTATTTTGTAAAACTATGTAAAAGATAAGAATTATAAAATTGTGCAGCATTGCAATTATTTAATTAGACAAAAATAATTTGAAGATTGTAAAATTTTTTCCAGATTGTAAAATTCTTTTCTGTTAATGTAAAAATGGAATACTTATATTAAGTTCAACTTGTTAAAAGACATTGTCATAATTACGTGTATAATATGAATTAATAATTCAATTATTATTACATAAGGTTTAGTAGAAATTCATTATATATAAATATTATATGTAAAGAGTTTAAGTCGAATGCATGTTACGACTTACTGTATGTTTATATTATACAAATAGAATATGCACCGTATACATACACCTGCGGAAATTTAAATCCATAATTTGTAGAACACAAGATGTATAATTCTGTAAGCTATAATAACTTTTGAATCTCATTTATTATAGTATTTATATGAATTTCATATAATTGATTGATTAATTATTTGTTTATATATATGTATATTTAAAATTGTCGTTAAGTGCAGAACATATTTTCTATACCATTGAAAAATACTTTTTATTCCAGAGTGACATAATAACACAAAAGTAAATAATATATAGATTATGCAGATATAAAAAATAAAAAGGAAACATGTTATAAATAGAAAAATGTAATGTTACTTACTACACTACTGTATTTTAACAAATTCTAACCTATTTCAGTTGTTATAATTTATTGTAATTTTTGTAAATAAAAATTCATGTTATATTATAAATTTAATAGAATAATTCTTTCAGAAAAGAAAATTACTATTACTTATAAGTAAATAATGTTTACCTCATTATTTTTTATTTATTAATATGATGTAACTAATATTATAAATATAATTACTCGATTTACTCAAAGACCGATACGATCGATTATGGGGTTCGGAATCGATACTTTATAAGGATTGAAAAAAATGTTTTTATGTAATATAAGCTTTATGGTTTTTGTTTTTTTTTCTTTTTTTTTCCTTTTTTTTCCTTTTTTTTTTTTTTTTTTTTTTTTTTTTATAATAAAGATTAAATTTATACATATATAGAGATATAATAATATTTAACCGGAAGTGACTACGTGAAATTTACTTAATAGTTTTACAATACGTTTGTATGTAAAAAATACTTTCTATACTATTGAATTTACACATATTGCTTTTTTTATTAATATGTACAATATAAGAACAAAAGTGTGTAAATGTCATTACTGCAACCCTGAAATGGCATTGAATGATGAAAAAATATGTAAACAATAAATTGAATAGTATCTATTATTATTTTATACATAGTCTCTATATAGAAAATTGCAAATTAAATTAACTGATCGAATTCACTGTTAATTTATAACATTAAATTGATTTCAACAGAGTTGAATCAATTATATACCATTTCTGAGTTAATTTAATAATAATACTTTTTATTATTATTAAAATACAAGTATTAATGTAATATTTTATTTCTTTTCTAACATGAACAAGCCACTTTTATTTAAAAATTTCAAAGATTTTAATTATGCAAAAATCCATTATACAACCTACGTATTGGCAATTTTAAATATTATTTCCTCGAATACATACGTGTGTGTGCGTGCGCTAGCACGCGCGTTGTGTATATGTAAAATATATATATATATATATATACAACTCTATGGAAAAAATTAAAAAATTTTTTAAATAATTTAATATCTTCGAAACCTTGTTAATAACATTATATATCTAATAAGGTGTATTGAAAAATAATGAATACTACATTTTAATTCTTCGAAGTGACTTGTTCATTTCCATAATTTCTTAAATCGGATAAGAATTTTTCTGAAACACTAATTACAAAAATTAATATTTTCTTAGTAAGTATTCTTATATATATTTTTTCTTTCTGATACGATATTTGAAGAAATAGAATAAAAATATTTAAAATTGATGGAAATGTATAGAATATTATCAAATAATGACTACACACAGAGTAGTATTTTGATATTAGTAGAATATTAATTTGGATGAAAATTAAATGAATATTTCTAATAGTTTTATAAATTCCATTACACATTGTGTACTGATATTTTGAGCATATAACAAAGATCATTACTAGACTTCACTGGCAAGTTCTTGCAAAGGATAAACAAATAATTGTTGCGATATATTTAAAGTTAAATTAAATGTTTAATATTAAACTAGCAAAAGATAATAATTAAGATGGATTCAAATAACAAGATAATGTACAACGAACAAGATAAGATAGACAGTTGCAATATTCTGCATCGAAAAGAAAAATAGCTAAACACTGTGCTATCTTTAATAATAAACTTATATAATATACTATAATAACATAAAATAGTGCAATTATACCCTCTGATGTTTTTATCATAAACGACTATAAAACTTTTGAAAGGGACCCTTTAATACACGTACGTACATCATACATCACGACACACATCATATATGTGTATGTATATATATATATATATATATATATATATATATATATATATGTATATATATATATACATGGTTTTTAATTTATATAATTCTGGACATCTATATATAATGTAGGAATTGAATTAGTAAAAAGATGCAGAAAAATGATATATATATATATATATATATATATATATATATACACATATATGAATGTACATATGTATAGATAAACAATATACAAAAATTCAAGGTTATATATATTCTATCTGCTCTTCAAAAAAGTGTTGATTTATGAAACCAATCCATTAATATTTTTCTTTTTAACAAGATTCAATAATTTTTATTGAAATTGTTAAATAATATTAATCTCCAGGAAAATTAATAAAAAATTTAACATTTATTTTCTGCATCTTTATCTAAATTTTATAAAGAAGGAAAATAAGTGAATTTTTGCTACTTTTATGGGATTCAACATTTATGTGATATTTTGTTATCAAATCAAAATGTATACGTTTATATATATGCATATATAAACATATATATCACACACACAGTGTATATATATATATACATATATATATGTATATATTTTTTAACATGAACATGTATATATATATATTATGCTTCTAATAAAAAATACAATAATTATTGTAATGATATGTTTCGTAGCAGTAATTATCGTATATTCAAAATATTACAATATAGAAAACGTTGACTCTTATTTGTCTTTTAATCCATTGCAATGAGCATAGTATATGTTTTCTTCTGTGGTCCAATATAGATAATTTCGTACATGTTGTTTATTGTTTCAATATATATATGATAGAAAAAAAAAGTATGACAATTATATGCGAATATTAAAATATATACATATATAAAATGTAAATATTTAACATTTGCATATACGTAGATGTAACTTATAACTATATGAAATCTTGACTTTTTTTACTTACTCTAAGCAAACAAATTTTGAGGCTGAAATTAGTCGAAGTTACATTGTACGTACTAATCGATTTTAATTATGTCTAAAAAATTGATATCGTTTACAATAAATTTATCTAAATAATTACCTTTTTGTAATATTTGCAACATTAATAGAATCGTAAATATTAAGGGATAAAGAAATATCATTGTAAATGATCAACTTTAGTCATATACTATGTTGTTCCATAAGATTACATATAAATTACTTAAAAAGTCAAGCATATTAAACAATCAGATTTTATCTGATGCATACAATAAAGCAACATATGGCAGAAAAATAAAAGATCAAATTTAGTAATAATGATAATATAAAATATTATTTGCATAAATCATTTTTGTTTTCAATGTTTCTAAAAGTAATCAACGAGTAGTTTCCATTGTAGACTTCACTGATATTGAGAGAAATAAGAGCAAGGTGCAATATGTGATATAGATGATCTGCTTCTCAAAGATCAGACTTGTCCTGTACAACCACTTCTGAACAATTTCTGGTAAATAAAAATGTAAATATGAAGCAACTTTCATAAACAGATAAACAAATCAATATCGTTTATATAAATTTTATGTTATAATAATAAATGTTATAGTAAGAAAAAACTAAGGAGAAACTATAAGATAATAAATGTTTCTACCTTAAATATTTTTCCATGCCTTCATTAAATTTCAGTAACTTCAATTTAATACAGTATAAATAAATTTGTTTAATTGATCTTCCTTAGCTGTTATGATGTTATAAAAAATACATTAAGAATAGTGAACTATATAGAAAAAATTTAATAAATACTTTATTAAACAGTTAATGCTGTATTATTTTACAAAATATGTTTAGAGAACATTCAATATTAAATGAAACATATAACAAATACACTGAACGGTATGTGTTACGAATCAATAGAAGACAGATATTTATAGACAAATCTTGTGAAACAAGTTTCAAATACATTTTTTTTGTATATTATAATGTCCATAACAAACTTGCTGGCTAAATTAGTTTTACAGATGTAACTAGTAGATTAGTAACATGAAAAATGCCATAAATAAGGCACTTCGATACCGAAATCGACATAGTAGATGTGACGTAATTAGGCACATTTTTATACCTTATAAGTGGCACGTATTTTTATCTTCAATGAATTTACAAAAAGGTACCATTGTAAGTAATTATATTAATTAAATTCATAACGACATAACTGATGACATTTTCGGGCCCCTTCCATCAATCGCAGACTATGTGTAGGCCAAATTCTTAAAATTACACTACAAAGATTTTCTAAAAATATGCGTCATTTTAAGATAAATAATTTTTCTAAACTCATAATAAAAAATATTATAAGTTTCTGTAGAGTCTGGGATTTTAAACTATAATGTAGTGTAAAATGATATACTTTTTCAGAACTGGGTCACATATCCTCCAATTATCAAACCACATTTGCAATTATCTTATTTCATTATATATTTATTATGTATATGTATATATATATACATGTAAATGTACCTACATATATATATATATGCAATATTTAGGTGCGATAAAATAGATTTGCAAATGTTGTCTGTAAGCACAATGGCAAAGATATTAAAAAAGAAAAGAAAACAACATTCAAGCAATTAGACCACAGAAAAGCGGACCGAATACATTGAGCAATGGTAGCAGAAAAGAGAATGCATGAATCCTTGTATATTGATTACAACCTTCGAAGTGAAGCCATACTGAGGGAGCTGCATTTGGCCTTTCGAGTCGGTTGAACCGACATGGGTGCCACTAGAACATCGTCTCTAGTGGGCGAGTCTGAACCACCATTACCCAGTTCCTGGAAAGATACACGAAGAAGTTTTTCTTTATCGCATTATGTTAAGTCTGGAAGGAAAAACCTTTAAAAGCAAATTAAGATATATTTCTTAGGCAAACATGCATTGAACATACTTAAAAAATTTGCTATTTCAAAAGAAAAAATGAAAAAAGTATTATAGACTGAGGGAAATATATAAAAAAAAAATTCACACAATTCTATGCACCACACTTTCACAAATACAAGCTTGATCTTATCATGATTAAAATTAAATATTGCTAGTAACATTGATAATTAATGTTTATAATAATAAATCGATTATACATATTGAATCTAAATAAAATTAATATAAGGAAGTAATACTTATATATACAATAATATCTTAAACATCAATATATATTCTTAAACAAGTAATCATTTCTAACACAACAATTAAACTTCTATATTGATATATATCTGGGATTCGCAAAGAAAATATATCTGCGCTGATAACTTTCATTAGTGAACGTATATTTAACAAAAATAGAAAAAAAAAATAATCAAGAAAAACAAAAATAGATCAATTACATATGTAAAAAAAAATAGATCAATTATATGAAACCTTTTTTTAAGACAACCTTAACAAAAACAAAAAAAAAATCAAATAAAGAAAAACAATAGAGAGAAAAAAAAAAGAAATTAAACTGTTTAACATTTGGTTGAATAATAAGAAAAAGAAAAATTTGCCATAAGTCGTATTTTATAAGGAGAAGACATGCTTGTAGAAACTATATCAATAAACAAAAAATTTATATCGTTTGAAAGATATGTCTAACTATTTATAATAAATGAATAATGGAAGCAATAGCCATCATCTTATCAATTTAAATTGTGACGCGAAGCGTTTTGATCCAGTCGAAACACCCCGAGACATCACATTCCTAGAAACAACATGTTTGTTTTTCAAAGAAAGCATTTAAAAGATTTTTCCCCTCTCTACTCCCTTTCACGAGAGAAGATATTCAATTATGTAAATAGTGAATCAATTAATAAGATTATAAATTTGAATTTATTTAATATATTATACTTACATGATATATATATGATAAATTCATCCCTTGGTTTTGTACAAGCATGAACATATAAACTTTCAGTAATATTAAATGATAATTTCAATAAAGATGATACATGAATAATTAATAAACTCCATTTATATTCGATCGAACAAAGAACGTAGAAATAAAGGCATAAAGTAAAGCATTACATTAAATTATCAGTTAAATTAAATTTAGAAAAAACGGAACTATTAGAAACATCTGTTGTTGTCATTTTAAGTAGTATATGTACATCGTACTGAAAAACTTGGTTTCGTCTTTTTTCTTTTTCTTTTTTTTTTTCTTTTATTTTTTATTTTTTTTTTTAAATAAAGAATTAATCTATGTATATATATATGAGAGTAATATTATATTATTATAACACAGATATATATACAACGTTATAATTAATAAAAAGTTTTAAAAGTTTTCATGCAATGAATTGTAATTTTCATTTGTTAAGAAAAAAGAAAATTATATTTAAGTATGTATGAAATGCATGCTTAAAAAAAAAAAAAGAAAAGCATAAGAAGAATAAAAATCTCCTGTCGTGAAATGAAGATGAGCAAGAGAAATACAAGAAAGCAAGAATAATTAAAAAAGAATATATATATATATATACAATAAAAAACATATCAACTAACGTTAATATTGTTGCAACTAGCAAGTCTCATCTGGGCAAGTTGCTGGCTCGCTGGAGTGAGACTATTTGTTGATCCAAAAGGTGACATCATTGTAGACATAGCTCTCTTTAGTTTACTAGGAGTCTTGTTAAAACTAAACGCTCTACCGACTTTCCTCCTTGTACGAGATGCAAACCTGAGAAAAAATATGCTGTGTAAATGTGCTAAATGTATAAAAACGTATATAAGTTATGCAACACTGAAACTTTTCTTCCTCTACACAATAATTATTTCAAAACATTTATAATATTGTAATATATGAAATTGTAATATATGAAAATGTAAATTGAATATCTTACGTAATTGTTTAAACTACCAGAATGATAGAATATTATAAACAATATATTATTTCTAATATTGTTTAATAATAAATATTAAGAGGAAGCAAAGTTTCTAACAAACAAGGAGATAATGGCGGTAAAATACAAACTGAAAGGAACCCCAAAAATATGAAATATACCAGTTCAAGTGTAACCACATCGAGTGCAGTTACTACACTACGATCTATGTAATATTGAAATTTTTCATGCAAAGCCAAACAATGATTCATTTACCAATATAATATTTCAATATATCTAATTCATGCCAAATGATAATATAATACAACAATACAAAATTAATTCATGAATATGAAAAATATGTTTACTAACACAATAAATAAAAAATTTTCAAACGCAAGAAAATAGAGAAAATAGATTCCTCTATATAACAAAAAGGGTTAGTCTTCAACCTTTTTATGTACAAATATATAAAAAACTTAATTATTGAAAGAAAAAATGAAAACACAAGACATAATAAATATTAAATAATAATTTACAACTAAAACATGTATAAAAGTACTAAAATTTTGTCAATACTGCAGACGTTTATGCTTGAACTGGTTGAATTGATCTATGAGAATTGAGATTTTTTCCTCTTTTTTCTTTTTTTCTTCATTTCTTTTTTTTTTCTTTCTTTATTTATCTATTTTTTTTTTTTTTTTTTTATTTCTGACTTCAAAGCATGAGAATGATGGACTCTAAAAAGCAAGGGTTTAAGGACCAAAAGCAAGTAAAAAAATGTAATCAGCCTGGTGCGAAAACTGACGGTAGTGGGACATGTAACGTAGTTTCACACATGCTATTGAGTAGGAACACATACGGGTCCATATACTCCAGGTAAAAATTATGAAATAGGCTCCTGCAACCAAACCAGTCGTCGCCCCATTATTTTTTTTTCATTAACATGCAATACAGGAAAAGTTGAACTATTCTTTTTATATTTCAAACAATTTTTCATCATAAATATATTTTACTTTTATTTTTACTTCTTCAAAAAAATATGATCAGAAAAATGCATGATAAACAGATCTTTCTTAACGAGTTAATCGATTTCAACATTTCCTTTAAGATTGTATAAAATTTTGTAATAGTATTTATCCCGCCTTATTTATCATATATATAAAATCTACATAAATATTTGATAGTAAAACTAGACTAAACTAAATCTACAAAACTGTAAGCACATCATAACAGTGTAAGGAAACAGTATAACTTTGTCCTAAGAACGAAAATCATAAGTAACAGAGATATTTAGGTGTTTTGATTTAAATACACTATCCTGTACATATATATTATAAATACAATACTCATTGATTAAATAATGGTACGAATTGAAAAATGTGCTAACAGTTATGAGAGGAAACTATCATCTTGACCACACACAAGATGAAGAACTGTAAAACTACAATATATTTTTAAATAAATACGTGTACTTACTTAAATGCTTTACTTAATGTTCCTAACGCTACATCACTAGTATCAATTTCCAGCTGATGTGAATCAAGACTTATCAGGAACGTATCCTAAAAAATAAAGAAAGAAGAGATTCTTATTATTATGTATCATTTTATTAATAA
The DNA here is from genome assembly GCF_912470025.1 of Vespa velutina. Taxonomy (NCBI): domain Eukaryota; kingdom Metazoa; phylum Arthropoda; class Insecta; order Hymenoptera; family Vespidae; genus Vespa; species Vespa velutina. Next base: position 4,891,521 of record NC_062199.1, on the reverse strand, counting down.
TTCTAAGTAATATTATTTTGTGTGTAAAATATTCATTAACAATGAACTCCTACACAAATATTTTATTAAAATATATATATAAAAACATACCGCATCAGCCTTGCAAACTGTATTAGCCATCTGTCTGCACAAAGTACGTAAATAGTTTGTTTTGTTTACATCTTCATCAATAATTGTAAACGAAAATAATTTTTCTTTTAACTCCTGGTTACTTCTTACCATAAGTGCAAATACTTTCTGACATTCTGTCAGAGATCAATAATATTAAGTTATATATGTGGTACTATTACTTTGGTAAATATATATATCGTTGAAAGTAACTTTATACCTACCTTCAGTTTCTCGAATATCCACAACCTTTCTAATAGTACTAAGGGATAACATTTTTATATGTTTATATGGCTTTCCTTGGCTTAATTTTGCAGAATGTAATCCATTTGCAGTATTAGGACTTTTTAATGAGTTGAAAGCTTTTGATCTTTTCTTACAAATTTCTAGAATATCCGTAAAGAGAAATAGAACCAAATGATCGCCACGACCACTTAGACCTTCACTGAGTTCCATTACGTCGCATTTTCCAATAAAAGATCTATGCGAGGATACTAAATGTGGTGGGCAATTGTCAATTTCGTTAAAGATATCAAACATTGCCAATTGGCCTTCTGTTTTTCGTTTATCCTCATTAATATAAGTCATAACTTCTTTAATACTGCTAATTGATAACTCCAACGCACTATAATCCGGATTACTTTTACTTGTGTGCTTAAGGATATCTATAAAATTTATTTTTAAGAAACATATGAATCATTCTATAATCAATACATTACATAAAGATTCTATTATATTCTTATTTACTTTGCTTACCATTTAATAATAAACTAATACTGGGTAACCTCTGTACTGGCTTTATTAAGAGCTCTTTCAAACTTTGCCTGCCACACTCAGGTTTAGTCTGGCAGATCTTCAAAAAAGCATGAAAACGTGGCTTGTTTTGATCACATTGGTCTAGCATTTCCTTTGTATTTTCGAAGAAATTGACGTACGGAGGATATGCCTTGACTAGGTCAGGTGCAAACTTCAGAAATATATTACCTATACTAACATCTTCTGTCCAATAAGTAGCGCTATAACGTAGCTCTTCTAACATCTTCTTATGGACCTCATAAATTGGTGGAAAGTTACCAAAAATAATTTTAACTTCTGTACTATTCACTAATTCACCACTACTTTCTATAAGGTCCTCCAATGGTGATTTAAATAACTATATAAAAAGAAAACTTTTTATATAAATACGTAATGTGTCTCATTGTTATAATTAAATTTATAGATTATTTCCTTACCGTCATAATTGTGCTCAAAATACCAACATAATTAGATTCTGTCTGCACTAATTCAAGAAAAACTTGATGACGTGGGGATCGATTTTTCCTACTACTCTCTGCATTAACAGCTTCTACCTCTGGAATATCTGTCAGTTATTAATAAAGTAATTCATTGAACTCTTCCCCTCTCACATGGTTCATATAATAATAAAATTAAAAAGTATTGTTATATATAAGATGTTACAATGTTATTGATTTTATTCTAATTTTCTACTTTTGATAATATTAGTAGACAAATACTGTGACATGAAAATATGCAAAGTCATTGATTTGATTATATAAGTTAAATGAACCATAAGTAAAGGGAAGAAACAATTTGTTTAATTATCAAATTAAAATCCATGCAAATATGTAGTTAAATTATATATTTAAATTTTATAATAAAAAAAAAAAAAAATAAGAAATATTAGTAAATTATTAATTTAATTAGAGTATGATTAGCCCAATAAAATTATAAATTACTCACCATCGAGCAATTGTTTATCAGGACTCGCTGTGCAATCAAGAAAACTACCACTCACACTTAGATGCCCAGCATCACTGACGCTAGATCGTCTTTTGTGCACAGCTGGTGAGTCTGTTCCATTTTGAACCAAACTAGATAAAGTTTCAGCAAGACGTTTACGTTTTCGTCTTGTGGATGCTGTACTTGGTGTAGCTGTCTGCTGACTATCTCGTCTGACTGATGCAGTTGGTGATAGCACTGATTCTAGATACTAAATGTAAAATAAACTATTAAAAACAAACGCTGTATACTGATCCAGTTTTACTTACATTCTCAAATAAATAGTCTTTTTCGTCAGCTGCTCCTTCATCCTGAACAGATGTCCAAAACCATTCCGCTTTTACAACGTGAGCTTTTACAGACGCTAAATCAGGCAGTGTATTTACATTTGATTCATCCACAACCTATAACAAATTACAATAACTAATATTTTCATTTATATTTTAACATATATCTAATTTAATACTTATAACATATATGTCTTATATATAACTTTATATTATTGTTAATTTACATGCTTCAGACATACACAGACAAAAAAATTACTGATTAGTGTTATAATATACGTATATTATAATTTTATATTTTTAAATATTAGATGTTTCATTTAGTAGACTAATAATTATTTAATATTCCATATGTGGAAAATACATATTTTACACACACACACACACATACACACACGCGCGCGCACGCACGCACGCACGCACGCACATATATATAATAGATTATGGATAAACTGTTTATAATAAGATAGAAATATGTATTAGAAACTATCTATATCTTCTACATAAAGAAACTATTGTATTTACGTGATATTATGTAATATTAATTAGATAGTTTGAATTTTTATATATGAATATTCGATTATCATAAACTTACAACATTTAACCAATTCACCCATGACTTCTACAATCTATACAAGTTAAATAACTTGGAATACTTTGTAATAAAAACAAAAGTACCACAAGTAATGATTCGTCCTCCTGTTTCTTCATCTTTGCATCTTTCAGTATAGAAGACTTGAAAGGATAGTTTGAAATTTTTCCTTGTTGTTCAAAGTCACTTGTTGGTATATGTTTAGACTGTGATAATTTTGCTATCTTTGCGGGAATAATAGGAGAGCTAGGTAATGGTGTATACTTCTGTCTAGGTTGACTCTGTTCTATAGTCGAATTTAACACATATTTTCTTAACATTGGAGAAAAGTTTAAATCACGAAATTTCGAAAATATTGTTGGACTTTTTTTCGGCGAATAAAAACATTTTTTATTCTTTTTGTTAGGAATAAGTGAATCATATAAAAGAGAATCATTAAGATCGGAATCATGTTGCCTAAAAAGATTAGGATAAGAACAAATTTTTCTAAAATGTGATCTATTTGAAGATGCCCCTTTATAAATTGTATTGCAAGACTTAGACTTTGTCCAATTTCTGTACCGTCTTTTTTTTACCTTTTTATTTAAAATTGTAGAATGATCAAACTGAGTTGATTGATAAGGTTCTACTTCTTCGATAACTTCAGGTACACATACAAGTAACTTTGTTTTATTCTTGTTTAATGTAGAAGATCTAAAGTATACTGATTTGTTCTCCAAATTTTTAAAATTTTCTTTTATCGTATTTTGGTTTGCAGACAATTCTGTTTTAAAAATGGCATCTTCTGTATTGTGATCGCATGCTATTTTATATATTACCGGCAAACTAAAAGAACGTATCTTTTTAAAGGTATGTGAACTTGTAGTTATCTCCAGACCATCTTTACTAGATACAGACATATCAATACCTGAATCAGTTTGCATTGATGAAAAAGATTCAGAAGAGATAGTGTCAGATTGAGAAGACAAAGTTTGAGTATCAGAAAAATTATCATCCATACAAATATCTGAATCTTGATTAATATTTTCTGAAATATAGTTTTCTTTCATATCAAAGTATTTACGTGTAGAAGAAAGATTAGATGAAGGTATCCATCTGTTATAATGTTTACTTTCAGATTGAATAATATTCTTGTTATTTAGTATATAATATGCAGAGTCAATTGGCATAATGTTAGGGATAGCATTAATATATGGATTATAAAAAATAAAGGAAAATGGACTAAAGTCTGTTGGATATGAAGAAGTGACATTAGATGAATTTGTTTTATATAGTAATCCGTTATTTTCAGTGTTGGATTTCTTGTTTTGCTGACTGCCTAAATCTGTTACCTATAGGATATAGTGTATTTTTTATGTAATAATGTTGTAAGTCATTCATTAGTATAGTTTATTAATAAATTGATTATATATATGATCTCTGATATATTTAATGAAACATATGATTTTAAATGATTGACTCTTGTTATTGCACTCTTATTTAGTATAGCTTTTGTTTAATTAATTCCTATCTTTCTAAGTATATTAGAAGCTTATAAAATTATAAAATTTATTTCATGAACTTACTACGTGAGTACAATTAGGGTCGTCAATTTCTGTTGCCTCGCCACCTTGTTGTTGTAACACTTCACACATATGCTTCTTTTCTTCTTCAGGAAAACCAAAGAAACACACTTTTGCACCAAAAAAGGGTTTTAGTTTATGAGCTGTTATCTATATGTAAACAATAAATGATGATTATTCTATATCATATAATAAAAATATTATATGCATTTATTATATGAAATTTACCAATTCTTCATTATTTCCATAACTGGAAACGTCATCTCTAGTACTCCAGAGAGTAGTCACCCAACTCATTGACATAATAGGTACTCTAAATATAACAGCATATCTATACTTATCACCACCACAACAATTAGCAATAAGATGCGTCACTTTCGTACCCATTTCTTTTCGGATACTACCACCCATATTATGTATCATGTTGATGAGTCTCGTCTATAGAATATAAATATTATTATATTTACAATGTAAATATAAATTGATATTAAATATATAAAACTCACCAACTCATCTTTTTTTCTAAATCCTGTGAAAACAACAACCGATCCGACCATGGCTTGTGTGTACATTGGTCTTTTAATACTAGGTAATGAGTCCTTCTTTTCTGCCAACTGCAAAAGTGCTGTTGGTCCCAATATCCTAAAAATATATTTCATTAAAATACTTTTTTTACTTTAAACATATTTCAAGAGGAAAAAATATATATTATTTTCGAGTGATTACAGAAATTGATAATAATCGTACAAATGTATAAGAAAGATTAAGTATATGATAAATACTTGTACCTATGGGCACTTTTATGAAGAGCATCATATTCAGGTCCCTCAAATTCTTTGAGTATAAAATAAGTGCAATATGCAGTATCTTCTATATATTCCACGCCTGTTTCCGATTTCAATACTGGAACACTAAATTGTTGCGCAGCAGCGCCCAGAGCAGGATCATCACCAGCAGTACCGACCAAACATATTCTTTTCTTACGTGGTATCACTAGAGCTATAGAAAACAAAATAAAAAATTTATTTATCTTTATCTATCAATTTGAAAAAAAAAACGATCTACATTGAATAGAAATATATACAAGCATTTTGGAATTTGAAAGTTCAAGAAAGGGCTGAAATTTCGAAATATGACACAATTTTTATAGAATGATTCATAAAATATAATAACTTTAATTATCATGGAAAGCGATATATTTTTTTTTCCGGAATAATTCTCAAAAACATCTTAAGATGTTAGATTAATTCTATTCTATATTTAATTAACAAATTTAACAAATTAACTATATTTGAAAACAAAGATAAAGAATTTGATGTAACAGAAATATAGAATTAGAACAATTATTTTGTAATATCACACTTATTATAACAATATAATCCTTAACCATAAACTCATAAAAGGATTTTAAGTATTCTCTATTATAGAACATCTATTATTCTTTGCTTAATCTCCTCATACAATGGGTCAAATCATTAAATAACTTTATGATTCATTCAAGGATTATAGTATCGGTACATTTTGTGACACGTTAACATGTCAGAATTAGGTATAAAGGACAAGGTAATAAAACTATATTGTCCTCTGTACCTTTTTCAAGATTTTGTATACAAAGACAAATTTGTACATTTTAACAAACTATTATACAAACAAACAAACAAACAAACAAAATATATATTAAGAAGTATATGTTTTAATTAATTCTTATCATTAATATTAATATAAAAAAATAAATAAAAAAGTGATGCATAATAGAAAAATAAATAAATTTAAATATTTCCTTGATACTTTAACTAAATTAACAAAAAAGATAATAACAAAAATAACAACAATAACAATAATAATAATAATAATAATAATAATAATAATAATAATAATAATTATTATTATTATTATTATTATTATTATTATTATTATTATATATTACATTTTTCTTTTTTCTTTTTTCTTTCTTATCCTCTGAATGTAAGTTAAAAACGTGTAAATAATAATCGGTAAGAGTTTATAAATAAGATAGGAACGAAGATAAGCCAATATTGTTGGAGGGATGAGTAAATACATACATCGACCCATTCGATAGAAGAAACATATAAGGATATATTCATCAGTAAGAAAATCGTTCGACTCTGACGTAATTTTGGAGAATAAGTCAAGGCCAAAGTAGGGAGTAGCAAAATCGTGAAATATTTGATCGGTTGGTTGCTCGCTAATCCTCTAAACATAAGTCATCTAATGTTCAGATCTCTAAGAAAAAGTATCTATGCTCGCGTATCTTTCACGGAAGAAAGGAGATGACAGATACAAGACGCGAGCGAGAGCAAGAAAGATAGAGAGAGAGAGAAAAAGAGAGAGAAACACATATACAGACGAACACACTTATGTACGAAGAAAATAGAGATACGGAGGATCAAGTGAGTGAGTGAGGTAGGGTTAGTTCATACAGGTGCTTGCATATTTGCAAAATGAAAATGGACTCGCGTGTTCATCATTAAAATGATAGAAACGAAGGTTATTTTGGTAGAAAACATTCATTTGAAAATACATACTCCGAAATTCGTTGAAACTTACTCTCACTTCTAACGGCCTCCTCACTATTTATATCACTGATACTGCTGTGAACGCTTTGCTCTTCCATTTTGGCCGTTTATTAACGCATCGGTTCGTTCGTAGGTTCCTCTTTGTACATAAGGGAAAAGAGCTTTACCTGTGTGATGAGAATTTTAACGAAAAAAGAAAAAAAAAAAAACAAATAAAAAAAGAAAGAAAAATAATTCTTGGGCACAAAACTCCAAGCGACACTTTCTTCTCTCTATGTTCTCTACCTCTTTCTCTGTCGCACGCAACACGAATTATTTAAAATCCATTGTGATTACGGCACGAGTGCCGTCCGCACTGCTTTTCCACCGATTTCAACCTCAAAGTCATGGAATCGCGCACTCGATCCTATTTACCAGCAGCGCTCAGACGATTTATCTCCGTCTTTTTCTTTCTCTCTATATATCTATATTCCTTTCTCTCTCTCTCTATCTCTTTATCTCTCTATCTCTTTATCTCTCTCTCTCTCTCTTTCTCTCTCTTTCTCTCTCTCTCTTAATATACACTCTTAAGTACACTCTTTCTTTCTTTATCTCACTCTAACTTATATGTTCCTTATCTTTCCGTTTGTCGTTTAACGTTCACTATACTTTTCGCTGTATGTGCTAAAGTTCGATCTTGCTTCTCTCACTCTCTCACTCACTCTTTCACTCACTCTTTCACTCACTCACTCACTCTTTCACTCACTCACTCACTCTCTCTCTCTTTCTTTCTCTCTCCCTTTCTCACATTGTCACAACACGCGTAGCAATTGATAAAAGCACAATTCACTTTCAACCAATCAGATCATATCTTTCACAGCGCGATATAAATATGAAAGAATAAAACGTTGATCCGATCTGATATTTGATTCGACGATTACGTTCGATTGAAAATACGATATATATATATATATATTTTTTTTTTCTCTTTCTCTCTCTCTAACGACGTATCATCTCATGTTTATAGGTGTTAGAGAGATCACGTGAGTTTTTCATTTTTTGTTTCGCGATACGTGAAACGATTGAAAATAAGAATGAAGGACAATGGTTGGTACTGCGTGACTAGCGTCGAACGTTACCCGCCTTTCTTTTGGTCAAAGATCTGAAGTGAAGTTGGTCACGTGTCAAAAACAATTGATGCCAGCGTGTTTTTTGTTTTAACGATCTTCTAACCTTTTCTTTTTATTTTGTTTTATTTTTTATTTAATCGCGTTTATTCTATCATATATATATACACACCGAAAGTAACATTTGTTATTATTATGTTTATAATTGTCGTAATAAAATTGGATTTGAATGATCTTTATGGGTTTAGTGTAGCCGCCATATGACTCCATGGTGTTAATGTCTAAGCAAATTTAACTATGGTAGAATGTAATGTTATTAAACGATTTTTCTTCTTTTTTTTTTTTTTACGTAAGTATAGTGAAACGTGTAATTATTATTGTGATATTTTTTAATTTTACGTACGAGTTAATATTTCTTGAAAAATTTGATTTGTATGAATTTCATTTTTGAAATTCGCGCGGAATATTCGATTAATGGCGGGCTCATTGACTAAAGAACGAATATGAAATCGTTTCAAAATTTCTTTTTTCTTATTTACATAGCGTTAGTATTTATGTAATTTTATTTATTAACAAATAATTATGATGTCATTAGTTGTTCTTCGATATAGATATAGTGAAATGTGTAATTATTATTGAATGAAACGTGTAATTGTTATCGTGATATTTATTAATTTTATGCATTCTTAAAAAATGTGATTTTGATGAATTTCATTTTTGAAATTCGCGCGGAATGTTAAGCCCAATAGCGGGCTCATTGAGTTTGAAAAAACGAATATGAAATCGTTCAAAAAAGTTTTTTTTCTATTATTAACAACATTTTACTGATTTTTGATATTATGAAATGTTCATTAAATGGTTTCAGAAATATTTATTTCTTATTTTTAGTATAATAATAAACATCAATTCAAACTTCTTGTTAAGATTTCTTTTGTTAAGAAAATTATATTATTTTTTTAAATTTGCAATGATAAATTTTATATAGCAATAAAAAATTGTTTTTCTTTAAAAAGACATAACTTTTATTAGATATATACCTTTATATCATAACAAATACCAAAATACATGTTACTATAAATATTGTTATTACAAAAATAATTTGTAATATCAAAAGAAATAAGAACTATATATGTTTTAATATAAATAAATATTCATTAATTTTATTCAATAAATTTCTTCAATAAACAACATCTGCATTTCCTAAAGAGAGAGTGAGAGAGGAAGAGGGAGAGAAAGAGAGAAAGAGAGAGGAAGAGAGAAAAAGAGAGAGAGAGAGAGAGAGAGGTTATGTTATTACATATGTATATCTAATTTTTTCTAATATAATTATTCATACATCAACCAAATCACATATATACAAATAGAATGTATTTGCAACAAGTGATACATATGCAAATGTAAATACAATAAATTCGATTTGAATTGTATGTTAAGATGGCAAGTTATATATCGTTGTCTTTGTTTAACTCATGTCTTTATCCATAAGGTAAGAAGAAGACACTAAATCGAGTTTAAACATATGTATTCTGAATTCGATAATACGTCGAAGGACTATGGAAGATAAAGAAGCTCGTTTAATCCGGTGTAAAACAATAACAGTTAAGTACGTGGTTGTCATTAATTCGGTGATTTGTTAGCAATAATGCGAAAAAAACTATCACAATACGCCCACACGACTGTTAAGTGCCGATAACACGTTTACGATAGATCTTCATATTAAAACCGCATGTACAAAACTAGTACACGTTTACAATATGAGTATTCTTCGAAAGAAGTAAGTTATTTTTTTATTGTATACAAATTTTTATGTTATATGTATATTATTTTTGAAGATTTTTGATCGTACTAATGTATACTGATAATTTTCATATTTTAGGTTAAACGACTTTGATGATGTTCTCATTGCCGATGAGATTGATTTAATAAGTTTACGTCGAATATGTTTTCATGGTTTGTTATATCTTTATAACATACTTCTGAAATTATCTTATACATTATCTTATTATTTTACTTTTGTTCGTGTTTTCCTGTTTTTTGTCTTTGTCAATTTAAATATTATTTGTTTATTTGTAGGAATACCGGATGAAGGTGGTTTGAGACCATTATGTTGGAAACTTCTGTTGAATTATTTACCTCCAAACAGAGTTAGTTGGTCTGAAACACTAACGCGCAAGAGGGAACTTTACAAAACATTTATTGGTAATAATTTGTAATAATAATATTGGTAATAAATAATATAATTTAAAATAATAATGTTAAAGTGTGAAGACGGAGCTTTTACATAGGATATTATTTACAGAGGATCTTATTGTAACTCCGGGGGAGACTAATGTGGATGGGGAAAGAGTGGATGTAACATTACACGATCATCCTTTAAATTTGAATCCAGATAGCAAGTGGCAAACATATTTTAAAGATAATGAAGTTTTGTTGCAAATAGATAAAGACGTTAGGTGAGTTATTTAATTAGAATATTCTTTTTTATATTTATGCATTTAATATATATTTATTTACAGGAGATTATGTCCAGATATATCGTTCTTCCAGCAAGGTACCGATTATCCTTGTCAAGAAATAGTCAATGATAGTGGACAAAAACGTTTACATCACAGAGTACAGCATACAGTTCTCAGAAGTGCCAATGTAGAGAGAAAAGGACTTGGAGTGACTAAGGTATGTATAAAACAATTATAATATTCTCCTATTATGTAATGATGTTTGAAAATTAATAATTGTTATATATATGTGCTACTTTGGAAAGCAGCAGGTATCGTATAAATAATCCCTTATACGTTATTTTATAAATTATACAATGTATCACATGTAATCTTATTTTTAGATAGCAGTATCCGTTAGGAAAGCTGCAGAAGACTATGCACCATTAGCCGAAGGTGGAGAGGCTCATTGGGAAGTCTTAGAGAGAATATTGTTCCTATATGCAAAATTGAATCCTGGGCAAGGGTACGTACAGGGTATGAACGAAATCGTTGGTCCTATTTATCATACATTCGCTTGTGATCCAGATCAGAAATGGCGAGGTAATTTTTCAATACATAGATTAATTTTATTAAATTACTTTAATATTATATTTATTATCCTATATATTTTATTTTACAGAACATGCTGAGGCTGATACTTTTTTTTGCTTCACTAATTTGATGGGAGAGATACGTGACTTTTTCATTAAATCTTTAGATGAAGCAGAATTTGGTATAAATTCGATGATGAGTAAATTGACTTTGCAAGTTAAGGCCAATGATCCTGAGATTTGGATACGACTGCATCAACAAGAGTTATGTCCCCAGTATTACAGCTTTAGGTATTTTGTTTTATAAATAAAATGATTATTTTGAGTATTGTTACATTTTAATAATGATAACTATTGTTGGTTACATAGTTCTCTGTTTTACTAATATTTTGTGTCGGTATTTTATCGAGATTTTTGTTGGATATCTTATCGATACTTTTTTAAATATATTTATCAATTTGTCGATAATTTATCGACACTTTCGTCAATGCTTTATCGTAAACTTATCTTTTTTTTTTTTAGATGGCTTACTCTTCTTCTTTCGCAAGAATTTCCATTACCCGATGTCATGAGAATTTGGGATTCCCTTTTTGCCGATGAAAGTAGATTCAGTTTTTTGATACATATATGTTGTGCAATGATTCTGTAAGTATACAAAAATTATTAAAATTCTTATCGTACAAATATTTATGAGTATATTTTTCTTATTTATGAAATTACATGTTACAGATTATTGCGGGACCAACTTTTAGCTGGTGATTTTGCAACGAATGTTAAGCTCTTGCAAGTAAGATGTAGTATTTAATAGAATAATAATAATAATAGAAAGAAAATAAAAAATATACATTTTCATATAATAAAAATTGTTGACGATAGTATAAAATTTAAGGGAAAAAAAAAAAAAAAAAAAAAAAAAAAACATGATTTAACTCTTTATTGTTCGATTTTTTAGAATTTTCCATCGATGGACATTCAAATTGTGCTTTCCAAAGCAGCTTCATTGGCTGGGAAGACATTAAATTCTCCATAACAAATTATCATCTTAATACTCTCGTGAATACGTGATTAGTTTCAGGTAAAACAACGAGACGTTTTTTCTATCAAATTGTTTCTTCCTATCCAAAATATTCTTGTTAATTATATTGTTATATGCCGACTATGTATATATACATATACACACATATACATACACATATTCAGTAATACGAAAATTATGATCGTTTGAAAAAATTAAATCGAAGGACTCCTTGAACGAGATATATAATATACATATATACAATTTATATATGTATATAACATGAATCATTTTATTCGATTGGAAAGATGATTATAAAAAGTCAGATATTTACGTTTAGGGCATTTTGCGATTAATCGCGACGTCTCTGTCCATGGAAATCATCTAATAATGAAATAAGAATAGTGATACGGCAAGAAATGTTGTTTTATAATAATCTGAAAACGAACGTTATACTGACACGTTATCAATGGTCTAATCTTGTATACATTTTTCTATAACGATTAGACTACAGTAGGAGATATTGCCATGTGCGCGTGCAATAAGTACGTAATGCGTTTCATCGGAATATTATATTTTGTACGTCTTATTTTTCTAATGATCTGTGGTCATTCGTCCTACGTTTATAAAATAAACAATGTTATATTTGCATTATCGCGTTATATTTTTTTTAGTTCCCATTAAGTCACCTTTGGAAATTCATGTCCAATGAGCTGCTGCTGATTTAACTTAGCATTTATAAAAATGTAAAAATTTGACTTCATTATCTTATTTTCTTTTTACGTTTCTTTTTTTTTTTACATTTATATAGATAACGATTCAAATATTTTCTAAATATAATTTTTAACTCTAGGTCATATTTTTATTAATTACTCAATTGAACACTATTTCTACTTTCATAATCACTGGCATCATATTAAATTCGATCGACTTTCATAATATCTAACTGTCCATCATTTTGAGAATTTAATCAACTTTCATAATCATTAGCACAGTCGACAAATTTCGAAGAAAATACTTTCTGAAAGGAATACGTTGAGTCGCATTCCAAAAATAAAGGGAAAAAAAGAAAAAAAAAAGCAAAAAGAAAAAGAAAAAAATTTAGTCCAAGTTAATAACATTGAAGTGCGTCATCGAGGTATGTATGGTCTGCTGTACGTATATCTATTGTTGCTCGTACGTAGAGAACAAAATACGTGTCTCGCATCAGTCGCAATGGCCGTTGACAGGAGTATAGGTCGATCGTTATTGGATTAATAAACTCTCCCGGTAGAATTCGCGAGTGGAATAAATCGCAAATCCAGGATTTCATTTCGTTTTCGTCTCATCTCGCGGAATACGGTGACGAGCGTAACCACACTGTCGTTGAATACAAATCAGCATACCTATCACTCATCGTTCTCTCACGTACGTATTTACAAGCTTAACAACACTCCGACGAATACAAAATTCGTTACTATTCATTCACAAAAAGTATCCGAAATGATGGCGATGAATTTGATAAAATGGCGGAGAAAAATTTTGTCAAAAATGTGGATGAGAAATTTTTATTAATAGTTGTATCAATGATGTTAAAAATATTGATAAGCGGGTGATTGGAGGACAAAGGGATAGGGAGGGGACAGAAGTAGAAAGATATTAAGGAACTGTGTATTCAAGTTGTACGTTAGTTATCTCTTTTTCTTTCTCTCTTTTTGTTTTTCATTTTTTATAAAAGAGAAGAAGAAAAAGTAGTGGAAAAAAAAGAAGAAAAAGTAAAAGAAGAAGAAGAAGAAGAAGAAGAAGAAGAAGAAGAAGAAGAAGATTTGCGCAAGAAGAAACATTCGCTTTCTCGCTCTTGCAATGATCGCTGATTTATGACGCATTGTGCGTTCAAAGTCCTCGATTATATATGCGAGAATTTAACCATCGGCAACAATGGCCGCCAGGCCCTGATTCCCTTTTATCGCGATGCACCCTTCGCGGTTTTAGTTGGGGCAACAATCGAGGTCTCCGTCTCTTTTCTTCTTCCCTTCCTCTCACCCCCTCCCCCAACAACAGCAGCACTAACAGTAACAGTAACAGCAGCAGCAGCAGCAGCAGCAGCAGCAATCGCTACATAGCGAACCTTCTAAAATCGCGGACAACCGTAGAGAAGAGAATTCTGGTACCTTTCGCAACCCGAAAATAGAGGCATAATAAAAAATGAAAGTGCCCTTTAAAAGTTGTTCGCAACGATTACCGGAAAAAAGTCGAGGCGCGATCGCGTGGGCGGACATTTATGGCGGTTGATTGCTTGATTTATAATCTCAGTTTGGAGCACCGGATGGCTGTTAACTTGGTCGTACCTTTGGGGTGCCGCTGGAGGGCGCGGGGATCGCGTAAATATCTGCGAATCATTTTGCGAAATTTTTTCCCCCACCTTAACCTCTCCGCCCTACCGCTTGTCTCTCTCTCTCTCTCTCTCTCTTCTCGCTCTCTCCCTCTCTCGTCCTCTTGCTCTCTTGCTCTTCTTTCCCTACCTTCATCTTGGCCAATCAAACTTTCATTAAGGATGCCGCCTGAGTTTTTCTACTCCGTCAGATGGGACAAAAACTAGACGACATTGCCTACCGTAAACACGCCTCTGTCATTAAAAAGGTTGATCCTTTTCCTGTGATACTCAACGATGTTCTTTTTCTTAATACCCCCGTAGGCTTCTGACTGTTGGCTAATCAGAGATCGAGGATTTTATGAGAGATGATGTTAGGTCGATTGTTATGGAATATTCCAAGGCGGCTACCAATATGGCTGCTTTGGTATCTTTGGAAGCCAACTCGTAAACAAAATTTGATCTTTGATGACAATAATTTTTGATTAACAACTACAAATTGTACCTATATATGCTTTTACACACAGATACTTTTACAGATAGATAACTATTTATACGATCATTCAGTTTATTCGAAATTTCACAAAATTCATGGTGAACATATATGGCTGACGTTGTATTTTAAAAATACTTTGAAAAGATTTGATTATTCGACAAAATCATTATCAGTATTAACAAGAAAATGAAAGTTTATGTAAACAACTATCGTCTTATATATTATATAATACTTGTATATTATATAATTATTTTAGTAAAGAATATAATCTAAGAAATGTCTACTAATAAAAAAAAATTTTAATTTTATCGTATATAATCTAAATGTACATATATAGATACATAATATACATACATACAATTGATCATCGTTCATAACGTATTTTCATTCTTCTCATTTTTCTATTTATCGATTCGATAAAATACGCAATGAAAGAAAGCATATCAAACAGAGAAAATACACAGAAAGATGGACGAATGTGTGTATGTGTGTCTCGAGACGTAACGAAATCCTCAGTCCCTTTGGTCTACGCCCTAAAGTTTAGCGATCTCTAATGAACTGCCGGCCCGCTCCGTTAGTTATCCTGAGTCCGTTGGCCACCGTCGATGTAGTGTATTATATAGGTGGTACGTGCGCTAGTCATGTAACAGTATACATGTAGCAGAATGAAGACCAGTTAAAGAGAGAGAGAGAGAGAGAGAGACAGAGAGTGAAAGAGACAGACAGGGGGTGCGGTGGGATAGGGAGGGCGTTGAAACACGAACCATGTACATACAACATACATCTATACATACTATACGCACATAGTAATACATAGAAATACACATACATACTCCTACTAAATACAAATAAATCCCGTTAGCCGTTTCTCGCTTTAGAGATACTGGATGGGTGGTGCAAAGCCGAATTTTCCTTGGCACCGTAGCTTCTAGCATCTGCGAGTATTTGCGCCCATTGCTAGCTTTGTAACGAGCATGTTCCTAACCTCACTTTCTTTCTATCTTTTTCTTTCTCTTTCTCTTTCTCTCTTTTTTCTCACTGTAGTCAATATGGTATTGTACAAAGGACGATACACGATCCTTGGTAAGATATTTACATTTTTACGGGATTACATCGATGCCAAAAGGGAAAGGGAAAGGACTACTGCTACTACAGCGACGATCATCCTTCTGCCGAAGGGGAGAATTAAGGTTGAACAGTTACAACTGTAATAATAGAGTACTTCGTTCAAAGAAGGGTGGGTTACGATCGACAGAACGCGCGTAACACCACCCTCGATACTTGCGTATGCGTACAGGATGAAGGGTAGGTACCATGTCTTGTTTTTTTTTCTTAATCCTTACACGAGAACTTGCTGGTAGAATGCTTAATACGAATGATTTTTTATCCGATTTTTCTACGGGGATTGTCATGTTGGTTTAATTTGTTAAAATTTTATATACATGTGGCGATATATTTTAAAATCTTTTTTCTTTTTATCTTTTCTTTTTTAATTAAACGAACGTCCTTATTATTATTATTATTACTATTATTATTATTATTAGGATTATGATTATAGACTTGTGATAGGCTTTATGATCATTTAAAAAATAGTTTTATTACAAATTACGTTATCTTTATAAGAAGTTTATATATATATATATATATATATATATATATATATATATATATATAATAAAATAATAATAATAAAATAGCTTGTTTAATTTAAATAAAAACTGTAAAACTATATAATCGATAATAAAATTTATATATAGTTTAAATTATTTAAATGCAATTCATTCGTTATATGGATAGAAAATTTTTTTTTCTTCGAATTAATCATTAATTGATTATTACATTTGTTTTTAAAGTTAAATCATTTCTCGAGAAATTTTTGTATATTTTTCTAACTCAATGATCTAATTTAAATTATCTAGAAGTAATATGAATGCCTTAGACAGACCTGATTTGTCAAATTCAAATAAATGAAAAAGTTAAAATATTGAAAAGAGATTTTATATATTTATATATATATATATGTTTGTGTACTTATATGTACATATATGTACTTATATACGTACGTATATTCGAGAGAAGATGACGTTAATAATTTCGTGTAATCGCAGTCAGAGGAGACGGACAATTAAACGTCCTTTTGTGATGCTGAGTATGAAATCGAACGACGTTACTACAACAAAGACGAGAGCTGGCATGTAAATTCATGCAAATCATCGTAAGGACAATAATTATGCCTGGAAAAATGGCGACTGGCTTGGGCTCGATCATGAATTTACTATATATACATAGATAGGTTGATGTCTTACTTGCGAAAGAGAAGAAAGGAGATAGAACTATCTATCACTAGATAAAGATAGACAGAATGAGAGAGAAAGAAAGAAAGAAAGAAAGAAAGAAAGAAAGAAAGAAAGAGAGAGAGAGAGAGAGAGAGAGAGAGAGAGAGAATAATATAGTGAAAGAATGGTTGTTGTGGCTGGGAGGTGGAGGAAGATCGTTCATCGACGTTTAAAAGAAAAGAAAAAGAAAATAATAATAATAATAATAAAAAAAGAAAAAACAGAAAGAAAGAAAATAAAATAAAAAGAAAAACCCCTCTGACTGGAGGTTAAAGATCGGGCCAATAGAAATGGCCGATGAAGATAGGAGCACCTTTTTTAAATTTCTTTTAACCGTTGTACGTGCGGCTAATTTGCGGTTGCGAGGTTGGTTTGGCAGGAAGGCAGGAAGGAAGAAACGATGGAAGCGATCGGAAACGAAGGGATCCCATGGAGATAAAGGAAGAAATAAACTCCTTTCTTTCCTCCTTGTGATTTGCATGCAATTTCGAATCGACGGCATTGCGAACAGACGATTGCTGTGTCCGCCTTTGATCTCTTTCTCTCTCTCTCTCTCTCTCTTTGTCTCTCTTTTTCTCTCTATCTTTCTCTTTCTTTCTCTTTCTTTCTTTTTTAGCCCTCTTTGTATTTACCGATCGTTTTAGACCTCGTTATTAACTCTTTTTCACAGTAAAATTCGCACATTTTTCAGTTTTTCATCAGACAAATGAAATTATAATATTTCGTAAAGATTAATTATTACATCATAATCGATTTAATCAATTAACAATAATATTACGTGCGTATTAATGTTTAAAAGGTGATCGTGAATCTTAGTCGAGAAATTATTTTTGTATCTTTTATCAAAGTTATTTGTTTGTGTCAAGTATTAATATTTTTTATGTCCGTTTATTACTTATTCGGACGGATATTTTTAAACGTTTGCTTGGTATATTATATAAATTGTCAATATTTATAACATAATATTGATACGTAATATAACGCAATTCAGTCATAAATCTTAATTATTTATACCGATCAAAATACTTATATATAGCAAACATTTATCTTATAAAATTTTTACTATTAATTAATACAAATACCGATCAAACAAATATAACTATATTTTTCTGTTCAGGCTATTTTTATTTTTTTTTTTTTTTTTAGTTTTATTAAATTTAATATTTTTATTTGAATCTAGATAAAATTTTGTAATAACAAACAATTGTATTCTATCTCCTTACAATTGGATAATAATAAAGATGTAGATTTTGTTAATATCTCTAAAAGTCATTCTATGCTTTTTTTCTTTTTTTTTCCTAACAATGAAATTGTATGTCTCACGAGTTGAGATTCTTCTTTTGGATACAATGCCTTTAAGAGCATTGTTTTTTGTCACACAGCGTGAAGAAAAAAGGGAGTATTAGATTGGTTAGGTTAGGGTAGGTAGGTAGGTAGGTAGGTACATGGAAGCATCGTAGACGATAACAGGATTAGAAATGGGGGTGGATACGGGGTAACATGGGGCCCGTGAAGCAGTCTTTATTCGAGGGTGCTGACAAGTGGACCGAATAATTATGCTGGATATATAAGAGAGAGATAGAGAGAGAGAGGAGAGACAGAGAGAGAGACAGAGAGAGAGAGAGAAAGAGAGAGAGAGAGAGACAGAGAGAGAGACAGAGAGAGAGAGAGAGAGAGACAGAGAGAGAGACAGAGAGAGAGAGAGAGAGAAAGAGAGAGAGAGGGAGACATATACGTTTACACAGGCATAGATGGACACACACACACACACACCATGAATACCAAATATCTGGTTTTAATTCTATGATTTTGAAGACTGTCAAACGTTTTTTTTGTACAAGTGTTTTAGATGAATTTTTTCAAAATCTTTTTATCGATCAAAGATACCAATAAAACGAATGAAAATTTGATTTTGAAAATTCAGTTCTACTACCTTTTTATTTAAAAATATTTAAATTAAAAATATATAAATTTATAAAAGATATATTGAAAATATATTAAATGTTTAATATATTTATTAAAAATATATAAATAAAATATATAAATTTTTAACAAAAATCAATCGTTAATTATTTGAAAGATCTATCAAAAATTTCTACTCGAAATAACTATTATTTTTAGACAGCCATTTTATATATATATATATATATATATATATATATATATATATATTTCTTTTTTCGCATATATGTTAATATATGTAATAAAAAAAAAAAAAAAGAAATAAAGAGTTACAACAACTAAGAACGAATCGATCATCTTCTTTTTTAATTTTCTAATTATTTATTCTGACTTTCATTTTCAGAAGTGACTACAATCCCGAACATTAAAATCTATCATCGAAAAGCGATCTATATAATTTATTTTCCAAAACTGCAATTTCTAATATTTCTCATAAATAAAACAAAAAAAAAACGCGAATAGTTCGATGGTCCGATTGATTGTAACTACAATTTCAATGATAATTACAATGATGCAGACCAATCAGAATGTAGGACACGATATGATTATCGAATATAACATGATTAATGTGTCAATAAAAGGTATTGCCGCAAAATCGATATTCCTTATAATACTAGCCATAATTACGGATACACCCTCGTTATCACAATAATAGAAGATTATAGATGTTTCATAGAAAAGCTTCGAGGAAAATAGACCGCCCCTTTTTGAAACTCGACCATATGGTCTCGTTCGAACGATGTAACCTGTCCACAAAAAATTTTTCATCTCCCTCTTACTTCTATATATTTCTCCCTCACTTCCCGAAATAGAAGAAAGTATATCGATGGCCTTTTGAACGCATTCTAACGCGATTCGTAAGTTCACCACATCAAATGAAAATTATTATCATTTGAAATATCAATGTGGGCCGAATCTATCCCCACGCCACCCGCCCTTGCCTCCTCCTGTTCTGCCTTGCCCCGTCGAATTGACCAATTGTACGGTGTTCTCAGCGAGGGTGCATATTTAGTCGGAATGTTGTATGTATATACGTAGGATATGTATATGTACGCGTGTGTGTATGTGTGTGTACCGATTAAATATGTTCACACATGTATATGTATTTACACCTACGCTTGACCGATTATCTTTGAACATATGTATGTATATATGCAAGTAGATATACATACATTGATCGTATTCGAAAAGAAATTCTTAGGGCAGTGGCTCTCAACGTTTTTAAAATTATAGTAGAATAATGAATATAAAAATAGTATTGCAGTATTGAAGGTAGATGTATTTTAAAATGATTCTTAAATTAATTATGATTAGTTTATGGTTAATAATTAAAAGAATACAAGTAAATATTTTTTACGTTCATACGTACTTTTGTACGTTCATAAGTAAAAATTGTAAACAATATGTTTTAGGGCCTATATGGTTGTTGTAATAATATGAAAATCCTTCGTTTATCTTATTCTAGTTATTAATCTCAAAATACAAATATTCAGATTATTCATACCTTTTTGCATTTAGTTTTGTGACTTAGACGACACAAATTTATGAAGAAAATATGAATTACAAATACAATAGAGCTTCTAATATACGCTTATCGCGTCAGTGTGTAAACTTGCGTAGATTATACACCTCTTACGCGCAACCAAATCGGGTTAGTGAATTAGCATATTAGTATTAGTAGAAAGAAAATACATTTTTCGGATTCTCATATTTATATCCTTTTTATGATACTGATATGAATCTCGTAGCGGCAGCGCAATTACGACTTTGATTGATGATAAATATAATAATTAAATGATATAAATGTAATAAATGTAATAAATGTAATAAATAATAAAAAATAATAATTAATATAATTGATACATATAATAATTAATATATACAATTATGACAAAAAAAAGAATAAGATTTTGTCAATTATTTTGTCGAAAATGATAATTAGTAAATATTTATTGCATATATATATATATATATATATATATATTGTATTATTTTAATAAAAATCAAAATATATGAGTTGATAGAACTCTTAGCATTTTTTTTACATGTTTTCTTTGATAAGACTGTTACTACTATTACTATTATTACTATTACTATTACTATTACTAGTATTACTACTATTACTATTATTACTATTACTATTACTATTACTATTACTACTATTATTACTATTATTACTATTACTATTACTATTACTATTATTACTACTACTATTACGACTACTACTATTAATATTAATAATAAAAACAAACTTAAATATGATGTACACTAAGTATATTTTACAATATTACGAAAAGTTTCCAATATACTGTCATAGTATTTTGCCCATGTGTTATTATATTTGTCAATCATAGCATATTTATTAAAATACATATTTCTTTTAATTGCAAATGTCTGCTTACTGTAAATATCATTCCGAATACCATATAGATCTGTACGTTCGAATTTTTTTGAGATGTCTCATTAGTTTCAATTTTTCTAATCGAACCACGTATTTTACCATTCTATAATGCTGATTTTTTTTTATAATATTAACAGAATTGTCGCGAAATTCTGAAATTGGATATATATTCGAGATCGTTTAAAAAAAAAGGACATGCACCACTATAGAAAGAGCGCCGTTCTTAAAATAATTATTCGTCTCCTCGACAAATTAAATAAATTTTCATTCATATTTATATATGTTATATGTTCCATATGCTGAGAAAGATGAAGAGGAATTATAAATATTTTCATTTACCTATACAAATTTCGTAAATAGATATCGTGCACTCACACGAAACATTTCCTTTTTATTAAATATTATTAGATCCTTCCTTTTTTCTCCTTCTCCAATAATTCTTCAGATTCGATGTATTGTCTTACATTTTCTTAGTTCGTGTCATTTTTCTTTTTGCTGATGATACTTTCTTTTAAAATCAAACGAACTTGCAATGCGTGAGATGATTTATGCTACGAGTTAAAATTTTACGAATTTTCAAAGAAAATCTTTCTTTTTATGCACAAACTATTCCTGAACAAAAAAAAAATAACATTCTTTTCTCACGATCGTTTTCAAAGAAAATGAAGCTTTTTCAAAAATTCGAATTAATTAGTGATTTAAATTTTTATCTTGAATAGTTAGAGATGTTATTTATCAACATTGGTCAAGTATTACGTCTAAATTATTTTTTTGTTATTTCTTTTTGGTAGAAACTATTACAAAATGAAGGATCGTAAGTCTTTCTTAAAAAGTCTTTCAGTAAAATTTTTGATAATGTATATATATATATATACATACTGTATATACACATACTATATATATATATATATATACATATATATATATACACATATATATATATATATATATATATATATATATATATATATATATTTTCTCTGTCGACAAAGAATTCTCAGATAAAAATATTCAGAGCACGTTAAGAGTGAGCCTGTTGGAATCGTTGTGGAGAAACAGTTCAGGGATTTGAAATTCGCGATTTCTCTTAGTCGTGAGAAAGAAAGGAGAGAGAGAGAGAAAGAGAGAGAGTGAGAGAGAGAGAGAGAGAGAGAGAGAGGGGATAAGAAAAGGGAGAAAATGTTGTAGGTACGTGTCTGTATTCCGTGTAAGTATCGCGATGGGAGAGGACGAAGGGCAGGCAAGCAGGAGAAGGGGCATCACGGGAGGGTGGATCACAGAGGTAGAAGAATGAAATGATCGAGTTATGCCTGATTGCCGCTTGTTGTTCCAGCTCGATAAACCGGATCTGAACGGACCAAATTCATCCTGTTCTCCCCAATTTTACGATTCTCTACTGTCTCCACCATCTTCTATACTGTTCTAACATAAGTACAATCACCTTGTATCTCTTTTTTATTTTATAAAGATAATTGAGCGATTCGTTGCTTATTTTCCTTTTTTTCGTTTTGCTTTTCTTTTCTTTTCTTTTTTTGTTTTTGTTAAATAATTAAACGATCTTATTAGTTAGTCGCATGCCATATTGATTAAATGAATTTGTTAAGGAAAAAAGTTCAGTAAAAAGTTATCATCAATACTGATTTAATAAGTACAATTCTCTATTTTCTATATTCTTTTTCTATATTCTATATTCTTTTTATTTTTAGTTTTTTCCTAAAGATTAAACCTAAGACCGTTAGATTTTTTTTCTAAATTATTGAGTAGTTTTACAATTGCGTTTCATGTTGATTAAATAAATTTGTTAAGGAAAAAAAAAATAATGATAAAAAGTTTTCAGACCGTCACAACTGTAATCATCTATTTTATCTTCACTTTTTTTTTTCTTTTCTAAAGATTGCTAACTATTAAATTGTTTTTCTTTCTAAATCATGAAGTAGTCTTACACTTACGTTTCAGCTTGATTAAATAATATTTATAAGAAAAGTTCAAAAATTCATAAAAATTTCTTCCTTTGCAGTTTCCTGGTATGTTAATATCGATTTTCTACGAAAACTGCTGAGCAATCTCATAAATTCGATTTTGCAAAATTCCGTTCAATATGAAAGAATTCAGCGTTGCAAGTGATTTCGCAACGTCAGCCAGATCTGCGTCTCCTCTGCGCGTTTAATAGGATTCGTCGCGATTACTCTCCTTCCTTTGTGTCTTTACATATATATATATACATACACACGTACATACCTATATGTATACTCGTACATTCTGTTAAGCACTCTCGTCTTTGACCATAAACCAGTTTACCATTTTATCGGCTTATCGTTATCGTTAAATATTCTCGATGACAATTTCCTAGCATTTGTTTCTTAAAAAAAAATGACTCCTTTACCTTTTTCTCACTCTTATCCAAAAAAAAAAAAAAAAAAAAAAAAAATTAAAAAAAAAGAAAAACAATATTCAAAGAGACAAATAAAATTTATTTATTAAATTCTATCCACGATTACAAATTCATGTCTTCGTTCATAATTGAAAGATGAATAAAATTAGTAAAATTTTAACTTAAATCAAAACAATTAAATCGTTCATTTAAATGAATGTTCAAAATCCTAGAAGTGTATGTTAATAATAAAGTATTATTTTATTATCTTTTTTCTTTGTTTTTCTTTTCTTTTTTATTTATTTTTTTTTCGATCGACCATATTTCACATCTAATGAATATCGATACGTATGCATGCTACTTGTTGGTTTATCGTACTCTGAGGAAACTTGAGGTGGGGTGGAGGTTGGGGTGGCGGCTAGAGAGGAAGATGAATAGGTAGGGATATTTTTGTTGAACCCTCGGCTAGCTCGCCGTTGTCAACGACGGTTAATTCAGCGTGTAACCGTACGCGGGATCGAGTTAACGTTAAGATCAAATTGAATTTGGCGCCGGCGCTGGCCTGGCTAAAACTTAGTCATCCGGCAGGACCCTCCTAATCCGTTTAAGTTCTTCATCCTGGATCCTGTCGTCTCGACGTCTATATCGTTGAGAGAAATAAAGAAGACTGTGTTCGTTCAAAGAGAAAAAAGAAAGAAAGAAAAAAAGAAAAGAAAAGAAAAGAAAGGAAAAGAAATGAAAAGAAATGAAAAGAAAAGAAAAAATTAATTGATTATTATCGGCGGTTCAATTCGGGTTGTACGGATTAATAAGAGTGGATATGTTTCTATTAATTGGAAACCTGGATCAAATAATTTCTTATCAATTTGATATATTTTAGGATTTTCATGGGGATCTTCTTTTCTTGTTCTTTTTTTTAATCACTGAAAATAAAGATGCGTTTATATCATATTTGTTAAGGTATTATTTGGTATATGATATATTCAGATTTGTTATAATAAATAAGAAAGAAGTTTTGGTGAAGTATAAAATATTTTTAGTTTTCTTTTTTGTTATTTTTTATTTCTTTTTATTTTATTATATTTTACGGTTATCATATAAAGTAGTATAGTTTTTAGGTAAAACCTAAAATCTGAAGATTGCCATTACGATGGATTTGATAATTCTGTTATGATATGGTCTTCGTTTGAATAATTGTGTACGTTCAAATTCAAGGATTATGTAAAGATTTAAATATATTGTTCTTTTTTGGTAATTATCATCATTAATAATTGGAATAGAAAAATCTTATGGAAGTTTTTTGAGTTTTATTTGTTTTTGTAGCGTTACTGATAAATTTTTCTTTGACGAAAAATTAAAGAAATTTAAGTATACCGAATATGTTTGTTATTTTATTAATCATCAAGTCGAATTATTCGATTAAAAAAATTGTATTGAAATATTTTGATATTTTCGTTTTGTTTTATTATCTTATGAAAGAGAAATCAATAATATTATCAGTTTTATTAATTTAATCTATAAATATACGTATCTATATAGTACAGTAAAAGCATACAATAAATATAATTTAAAAAATTTATAGTAGCTAATAAGTATAACTTAAAAAATATATCTATTATATACCAATATAGTAATAATAGTAGATATACCTTAGGATATTATTTTTTATTATTTTATAAAACAAAAAGGTCTTTTATTATTTTATAAAACAAAAAAATCTTACCAACTTAACATATAAATATTTATTACATATTTTTTTAACATTTTTATTATTAGAAGATCATGTCGTTTCGTTAATTTAAAAAAATTTCTATTCACTTACGATTTAGACAATAATAAACAATCGAGTATCTGGAATATAAAAAAATTTTCTCTATTTTTTATCATTGTTTTTGCAGATTTGATTGATATAATAAATATATAGTTCTTCAAAAAAAAAAAAAGAAAAAAAAAAAAAAAGAAAATAAATAAATTAAAATGAAAAATAATAATAAGTTTGTTAGCTTGTCAATTTTTCTTTTTCTTTTCTCTCTTGTTTTTATCTTCTTTTTTATTTCTTTGCTTTGCCTTGCTTCGCTTTCTTTCTTTCTTTCTTTCCTTCTTTCCCTTTTTCCTTTTTTTCTTCTTTTTTCTATTTCTTTTTTTTCTCTCTCGTTCTTCTTTTCGTTATCTCCATCTCTGATAAAGTTTATTTCTTGGTTTTCTTTTTGTCTTTTTTTCTTTTCTTTTTTTCTTTTTTTTTTTCTTCGCGAAAAGAGGAGAGTTCGCGTGGTGATTCGCAGGGCGTTGCGGAGTTGGTTCGAAACGGACACGCCCAGCGTCGCGACGCTTTTATCGATCAACAGGAACACCAGCGGCGTGTCGACGTTCTAGTCGACATACGCGCTACATGTGCTACACAACGGCCATTTTAACTTTCCACGAGTGGAACTGGAGTAGAAATGGAAGTGGAAGTGGAAGTGGAAGTGGAAGTAGAAGTGGTAGTGGTAGTTGGTGGTGGTATTGGAGTAGAGTGGAGTAGAGTGGAGTGGAGTGGAGTGAAGTAGAGCATAGTAGAGTGGTGGATACGTGCAAAACGAATCCGAAATGTCGATGCGTTTATCCTTACTCGACATTTTTCTATTATTTAGATATGTTCAAAATGATTCGGAAGATATCACTCGAGAACCATGCCAAATATTAATGAAGGATATTCTTATATTGAAGATTCCTTATAAGAAAAGACAATATACTTTCGTTGGGAAATAAGAAAGAAGAATCGAGTAATGCGTGGATTTTCTTCTTTTGATATAATTAAATAAAATTTATCGACAGAGTTCAGATTTGATGTTTAATGTTTGTATTAATATAAATACGAGTAAACTAATCTAATTAACTTAGATGGTACAAGTTTCATAGAGATTATATTTTTAGAAACGAATAAAAAAAATTAGATTACAAGGGCGTTAAATTTACTATAAAAATTTTTATATCTATGCGTATATGTATATATACCACTCGCTCTCTTTCTCTCTCTCTTTCTCTCTCTCTCTCTCTCTCTCTCTCTCTCTCTCTCTCTCTCTATCTATCTATCTATCTATCTATCCATCTATCTAAAAATTAATATTTGTTTAACGAAGATCTATATATATATATATATAATATATATAATATATATAATATAAAAAATATATATATAAAATATATATCTAAGATCTTTTATATATATATATTTCTATATATATATATATAAAAGATCTATATATATATATATATATATATATATATATATATGTATATATATATATATATATATAAAAGAAAAAAATATGTCGTTTCAATCTGATCTCTCCATATTGTAAATGCCGACAAGTATAAAAAAATATTAACGAATGACTAGTACAAACTCAAGGATAAATGGATTTCTAAGTGAAAAGTTACTATAGAAATAAATGATTTGAAAAAAGTAAAAGAAAGGAAAAAAAAGAAAAAAAAAAAAAAAAAAAAGAAAAAAAATAACAGCAAATTGTTGAGAGAAAAAAAGAGATATAGAAAGGTAGATTACGATTAACAGACTAATTAATGAAGTTCAAGGCATAATCTCGTGGTAGCGTAAAATCCCTTTCAGGGTCGACGGACTTCTCTTACATTAGAGTCGGAGACAGAGACAGAGAAGGAGAGAAAGAGAGAGAGAAAGAGAGAGAGAGAGAGAGAGAGAGAGAGAGAGAGAGAGTGCAAGTACACGAAAAGGCGGTCTTATAGACTCGTATATCTCACTATAGAGTCTTATCATATTTATGGGAGTCACTGAAAAAGCGCGACATGGAAACCGCATCTGTCGGCACGCATATTTTTAAATACCAATTTGGTGAGCTCGTACACAAGAGAGAAAGAGAGAAAGAGAGAGAGAGAGAGAGAGAGAGAGAGAGAGAGAGAGAGAGAGAGAGAGAGAGAGAGTTGTTCCTTTCGATGCAGATAGCGAGACTCGTTATTTATTTACCTTCGCCAAACACACGTTCAGAAAGAGATCCTCTTCACGAATCGTTGCTAAATGTCTTCATCGAGTAAGAACTTTCGAATTTGACTCGATTCAATTTAACCAAGCTTTCGTTTTGATCATTAGGACGTGATCATGACGGTAATTCATGATTAGATTGATTTAGTTTATTTCGATTGTAACTAATTCAGAAAAAAGAAAATAAAAGTAAAAAGAAATCAAAGTAAAACAAGATGAACGATCGAACTTATTTCATTTGAATTATTATTAAAATAAAATTGATGATATAATTTAAATGATTGTAGTATGAATTATATAGAATAATTAAGTATTTGTCCTTGTATAATTTTACATAAAAAGAAATGAATATGTTAACACGTGTAACTACACCTGTAAGAAGGTATCAGATACAAATGATAAAGAACATTAATATACACATACCCCCTCCTTTCATATCTATGTAGATATTATAAATATATATATATATATATATATATATATATATATATATATGTGTGTGTGTGTGTATAAGTTTAGTCTCATGATTCCATGGGAACGAATAATATTTCCATTGATCCCCTCAGGTACGTTGAATCAAATTAATCCCATCGATGATTCAGCGCGATCGTTTCGTTAGTTGATAAACCATGCCGATAATTAAGCGGCCCCGACTCTTAAGCAAAAGATAAAATCTTTTGATGCCGTTATCCTTAAGCTTTGTGGACACTTACCCTTCGTATCTTGCGAATATTGCTTTTATTTTTGTAACATCGAGCCGGAAAATCTTCGAATAACCAGGACAATTAGGATAATAAAAATTTAATTTGCATCTAAAGG
This sequence comes from Vespa velutina, assembly GCF_912470025.1. Taxonomy (NCBI): domain Eukaryota; kingdom Metazoa; phylum Arthropoda; class Insecta; order Hymenoptera; family Vespidae; genus Vespa; species Vespa velutina. The sequence goes on along the minus strand of NC_062199.1, from coordinate 4,862,778 downwards.
GTTTAGTTACTTTCGTAGAAACGGCATAGGAAATTAAAAGAAAATTGATTTTTTTCTTTTTTTTTGAAAAAATATTATCACTCGTATGTTATTATTTTATGAAATTATTATTAGAAAAATTTTATCAGAAACTTTTTAAAATTTGATAGTTTTTAAAATTGAATAGTTTTATTAGTTACACTTCATATTGATTAAATAATTGTTAAGGAGAAAAGGAAATGATAGTAAAAAGTTTTTAGTAATACTCATGGAATTATAAATACAATTACACGTACTCCTTATTTTTACTGCTTTTTTTCTTTCTAAAGATTGTTAACTGCTAATTTTTTTTTTTTAAATCATCAAGTAATATAATATTTAAAAAATTAATAGAGCGTTAACAGGGTCATTTGAAATCGAACTTTAAGTTCGACATTATGTAAGTACGTGTATCTTAAACTTTAAACGCTGTTTTCTCAAAATTATTGTTTTATAAAATTATTTATTTTCTCGAAAATATTCCTTTTGATTTGATCAATATGATTGACTTTAAAATGATACTTTAAAATGATACTTTACAAATTATTGAACATGGTTACTATTGAAAACTTAATACGATTAGTTCTCATATCATTATTTAGTTTTTGTTATTCAGAAATTTTAAGTTATAGATTTTTTCTTTTTTTAGTTTTTAATTTTAATTAAAAATTATTAAAATTTTTTTATAGAAAATTATATGGTAAATTCAATCACAGATATTTTTTTATTAAATAAAAATAATAAAAATTGGCATAACGAAGGATTGGTTTTATTTTTTTTTAATGTAATTTAAGAGCTTTTTGCTTTTTTTTTTATTTTTATTTTTGATAATACGCTAAGAAGATGTTATTGACACAATAAACGATTCTGTTTGATTCGATATCGATAATAAAGAGATAACAAATCGCTTCAATTTTTTTCTTGAGAAATATTTCTCGAAGTATACACTATCATAATGTTTAATAAATTTTTATTAAACGTAAAATAAATTACATGTAACAAAAATTTATGAAAAATTAACATATGTAATCCTTTAAGAGAATTTATGGGAAGTTTTTAATTTTGATATGTCATAGTTTATGATTGGTATTAGATAAGATGTTTTGTAATTATTTCTATTGGATTGATTATTTTTATTTATTATTAAGAGATTCAGGATATTATAAAACGGTTTCAAATTATAAAAATTATTAGAATTTTATTATAGCTCTATCATAGTTCACGATTGATGCATATATATTTTGATAATAATATATTTTCTAATTATTTCAATTAGTTTGATATTTATATTTATTATTAAAAAATTGACGGGTAACTTTCGATTTTTGTTGAATGATAAATAATTAATCGAATTTAAAAAATTTCTATATACAGAGTATAACTTCATGTAACTTCGTGAGAAGATTAATGTTCCAACAGTGAAGTCAATAGGAATATGAATTACATTTAAATGGATTAATATCTGGTAATTTTTCTAACATTGGTGTACTATAGTTCATGATTGGTATATGATAAAAGAGAGAGAGAATGTAAAAAAGTATGAAATGTATAAAAGTGTTTAATAATTATTGAAGTTGAATTAATAATTTATATTTATTATCGGGTGATTGGGATACTTTCTGATCGTTGCTTAATAATAAATGATTAGCAAGAATTAAAAAGTTTATAAATATATGTATATATATATATATATATATATATATATATATATATATATATATATAGTCTTATATAACTTAATAAATCAGTAATAGCATGTTAGCCACTTTTTCATTGGTTCAAACATTTTTCATGCATTTTCAAAATTCTAAAAAATATTCGAAACATAGATTTTGATATCTAATATTTAATATTGATATAGACTTGTAGCCTAGTAAACAAACGATATATTATAAAATGAAAAATCGAACTATACGCATGATAGATTATAGCGAGCGAATGATCATGCGATTCAAGTACGATAAGATCACGCTCGAAATGATCGCGTGTGATTTGGAGAAAGTAAGGTTGGAGATCGTGGGTTATATATTTGGGTATAGCGAGAGATCTAGCTAGGGCCAAGGTGCAGAACCAGATCGAGGGTCTTATTACGTAATAGGGGCAGCACGTGTCAGTACCAATTGATTCGAGAATCGAATTATTTGCTTGAACAATCGAAATATTCTCTATCTTTTTTTTTCTTTCACGTTCCCTCTATCTCCCTCAGTCCTTTAATTTCTTTTCTTTTATTTCTCTGTCTATCTGTCTTATCGTTCATTTATTTCTGTCTGTCCGTATGTATGTCTGTCGTTTCGTCTTACTAGTTTCCTACTTTACAGTTTCATTCTTTCCATTTATTTTCCTAGTTTTTTTTCTCTCAGTTTTTCAATCTATTTGTCTGTCTGTCTGTCTGTCTGTCTGTCTCTCTCTCTCTCTCTCTCTCTCTGTCTGTCTGTCTGTCTGTTTGTCTGTTCCCTTATTTTCGTTTTTTTTCAGTCTGTCTCTGTTTTATCCCTGTCTTTTTTCCTGTATTTTTTCTTTTTCTTTCAATTTATCCGTCTGTCTTTCCATTAATTTATTTCTACTTATCTGCATATCTATCTTTCTTTTCTACCATGTCTTTCAGTTTTATTCTTTCTTTTTGTTTTTCTAGTTCTTTTTCTTTCAGTTAATTTATCTTTTTGTTTGTCTCCTTGTTCTTATTTTCTTTCAGTCTGTCTGTCCATCTCCGTCTTTCTTCTTATTTTTTTCTTTTTCTTTCAGTCTCTCTATCTCACCTTCTGTTTCTTTCTATCCGTTTTGTTCCTATTTTTTTCTTTTTTCTTTCTGTCCATGTATCTTTGTCTTTCTGTCTTTTTTCTTTTTTTTCCTTTTTTTTTTCGATTTATCTACCTGTCGTTTTGTCATTTGCGTCTGTATGTTATTTTACTTTACTTTCTCTCTCTCTCTCTCTCTCTCTCTCTCTCTCTCTCTCTTTCTTCGTCTTTGCTTTGTACGTTTTCCTTTTTGTTTTCTGTGTTTCTTTGTTTTTTTTCCCTATTCTCTTTTTGTCTTCCTATTTCTTCTTTTCTATTCTCTTTCTCCCTGTTTATCCTTCTTATTTTTCTTTTTATCTGTTCTTTTTTGTTTTTATTTCTGTTTGTTTCATTCTCTCTCTCTCTCTCTTTCTTTCTCTCCCTCTCTCTCTTTCTATCTCTTTCTATCTCTTTCTATCTCTTTCTCTCTCTCTTTCTCCTTCTCTTTATATCTCTTCTCTCTCTCTCTCTCTCTCTCTCTCTCTCTCTCTCTCTTTCTATCTCTATTTCTATCTCTCTCTCTTTCTATCTCTCTCTCTCCCTTTCTCTTTCGTCTTTTAGTTTTTTTTTCTAATCGTCTTTCTGTTTCTTTTTTTCTATTTCTTATTTCTATTTGTTTATTTATTCTTATCTATTTTTCTTGTTTTTTTTTTGTTTTTTTTGTCTTAACTTCTCCCTCTCTTTTTGTTTCCTGCATTTTATTTTTCTTCTCTGTCTGTCTTCTTGGTTTTTCTTTCCACCTATTTTTTACTTTGTCTTACTTTCTCTCTCTCTCTCTCTCTCTCTGTCTATCTGTCTGTCTGTTTTTATGTTTCTTTCTTTTCACTCTTCGTTTCCGCCTGTCTTTTCCTATCATCTTTTTTTTTTCTATTTGTCTTCCTACTCTTCTTTTTTTTTTTATCTCTATCTCTCATACTTCTTTTTTTTCTTTCTGTTTTTCTTCGTTTTTTATTTTATTTTTATATTTTCACTTCTTTCTTATTTCCGTTTTTCTCTTTCTCTTTTCAAATCGTGGTTCATATAACCGTGCGAGTCTTTCATCCCTCTCACGAGTCAACCTTCGCACAATGAACCAAACCCCGCATGGACCTTTAATCCGATTATTCTTTTCGAATCAACGACGCGTCGCTGCTTCCCGAAAGGCACTTCTTCCCGTCTGATTCGTCGTAGAGAGAAAGAGAAAAAGAGAGAGAGAGAGAGAGAGAGAGAAAAGAGAAAAAAGAGAAATAGAAAAAAAAGGATTCTCTTAGGAAGCGTTACGCCCACCAAAAGATCTATAGATCTACAGATCGCGCCCTCCTTTTATTGTTTCCGATCCTTTGCGATCGGAATCGTCACTCTGTTCCATTAGGATAAAAAATTGCTATTGTATTTCTGTAATCGTGTTAGTAATCTATCAGCAATTCGTTTTCACGCGAAACTTTACCTCTACTTATATATTTTTCTTTTCAATAATAATAACAGAATAAATATTTCAATAAATAGTAACAGGGAGGTATAACTTTTTATAAAATTAACGTAGATAATACATATATGTATTATCTAAATAGAATGATGTAACTAAATATTTTTAAAACTTTTCAATAATATCATTAGAAATTAATATAAATATATATACGTAACAATGCGATTAAAAATTACAAAAATCTTTAACGATTAATTCATTAAAACGAATATATAATTACATTAGCTACATATATTAAAAAAAAAAAGTTTCAAATTTTTTATTAATTAATCAACATTAATATACTTACTCTATAAATTATGTAATAATGTAACATTAAGAAATGATTTAATTTCGATCATTTACAAATTGTTTGTTAGTTAATAACAGTATAAAATACAAGATTACTTTTAGGCGTCTTATTTTTAAAGTATACCAAAAATAAAGTGATATAATCGATCATGACTCATATCGAATATAATGATCGATTTAAATGATCATCGTAATTTATGAAAAGTCAAACAAACATTTGTCTTTCGTTTTTCATCGACATTCGACTAGTTCCACGTTTGTGCCTTGAATGGACCAACCATGAGATCTACAAAAATATTCGATATAGGAATCAAGAGAAAGAGAGAGAGAGAGAGAGAGAGAGAGAGAGAGAGGAAGAAAAAGAGAGAGAAAGAAAGAGAGAGGGAGAGAGAGATAAAGAGAGAGAGAAAGAAAGAGAGGGAGAGAGAGAGAGGAAGAAAAAGAGAGAGAAAGAAAGAGAGAGGGAGAGAGAAAGAAAGAGAGAGGGAGAGAGAGATAAAGAGAGAGAGAGAAAGAAAGAGAGAGGGAGAGAGAGATAAAGAGAGAAAGAGAAAGAAAGAGAGAGGGAGAGAGATATAAAGAGAGAGAGAGAAAGAAAGAGAGGGAGAGAGAGAGATAAAGAGAAAGAGAAAGAAAGAGAGAGAGAGAGAGAGATAAAGAGAAAGAGAAAGAAAGAGAGGGAGAGAGAGAGAGAGATAAAGAGAGAGAGAAAGAGAGAGGGAGAGGGAGAGAAAAAGAGATAAAGAGAGAGAAAGAGAGAGGGAGAGGGAGAGAAAAAGAGATAAAGAAAGAGAAAGAGAGAGAGAGAAAGATGGAGAATGAGAGGAAGAGAGAGAGAGAAAGAACATTTTCTATAGATGACGAATCGAGGTCTGATATTACAGGTGAGTAGGGATCACGTAGGCATGCGCTATCAAAACTTACTATTATAGTCTCCGCATCGCTTGTCATCGTCGAACTTCTATGAAACGATGTCACATATCATGGTTTTCGATCTTTTTTATTATTATCCGATGCATGAATTTCTTTTTATATGTTATAAATTGTTTCGTATTTTTTTTTTTTTTTTATTATAACGTATAATAATAATATAATATTATAATATTATTGATATTATTGATATTAAATAAAAGACACTATATATTACCATTAATTATTACATAATATTATATATTAATGTTATATATTATAAACTGATATATATTATTATTGTAATATATATCAGTCTATAGTACTATTATTAGATATATATATTATTATATATTATAGGATGATATTTGTTGGGTCAGTATTTTAAAAATATTTTTAAGCAGTATTTTAAATAAATGATCAGTATTTATAATAAAATATAAGTAAACAATATTTCATTATCATGTAATAATATAACATAATATTATTAATGGATATAATATTATAATAAATACATATTGATAATAAATACTATATATATATATAATATATATTATGTATATAGTATTTATATATATATATATATAGTATCTAGTAATAGATTATATATTATAGGCTGATATATGTCGGGTTAGTATTTTTTACATATTTTTAATTGTGCATTTTAAATAAATGATAAGTATTTATAATAAAATATTTGTACGTGATATAAGTGTTCAGTATTATACCAATTAATAAAAAAAAAGTCAGTATTTTAATTATAATATTTGTAAATATGATTCTTCGTCATTATTTTAAATGGGTAGTTAATATTTATCTTTTTTAATGCTAGTATTTATTATATATAATACAGCTAGATCCAGTTCATATGCAATCTTGACACTTAATTATTTATAATAACCTTTTATATTATACATTGATATTTCATTATAAATACTGATCAAAATATTCGTATATATTGTCCATTTATTTTACAAAATCCTTATCATTAATTAATAAAAATACGAACTAA